>NW_026967539.1:0-300000 GCF_028390025.1 Pseudophryne corroboree
ACATCTCTCCAAGCATGCGCTAAGGGACCGCATCGGCATCACCCCTGGACAGTCTCCTACATTTACACTACATATCTCCCAGCATGCGCTAATGGACCGCACCAGCACCACCCCTGGACAGTCTCCTACATTTACACTACATCTCTCCCAGCATTCGCTAAGGGACTGCACCGGCACCACCCCTGGACAGTCTCCTACATTTACACTACATCTCTCCCAGCATTCGCTAAGGGACTGCACCGGCATCACCCCTAGACAGTCTCCTACATTTACACTACATCTCTTCATGGATGCGCTAAGGGACCGCACCGGCATCACCCCTGGACAGTCTTCTACATTTACACTACATCTCTCCCAGCATGCACAAAGGGACCGCACCGGCACCACCCCTGGACAGTCTTCTACATTTACACTACATCTATCCCAGTGTGCGCTAAGGGACCGCACCGGCACCAGCCCTGGACAGTCTCCTACATTTACACTACATCAATCCCAGCATGCACTAATGGACCGCACCGGCACCACCCCTGGACAGTCTCCCACATTTACACTGCATCTCTCCCAGCATGCGCTAAGTGACCACACCGGCACCACCCCTGGACAGTCTTCTACATTTACACTACATCTCTCCATGGATGCGTTAAGGGACCGCACCGGCACCACCCCTGGACAGTCTCCGATATTTACACTACATCTCTCCCAGCATGCGCTAAGGGGGCGCACCGGCACCACCCCTGGAAAGTCTCCTACAATTACACTACATCTCTCCCAGTTTGCGCTAAGGGACCGCACTGGCACCACTCCTGGACAGTCTCCTACATTTACGCTACATCTCTCCCAGTGTGCGATAAGGGACCGCACCGGCACCACCCCTGGACAGTCTCCTACATTTACACTACACCTCTCCCAGCATGCGCAAATGGACCGCACCAGCACCACCCCTGGACAGTCTCCTACATTTACACTACATCTCTCCCAGCATTCGCTAAGGGACTGCACCGGCACCACCCCTGGACAGTCTCCTACATTTACACTACATCTCTCCCAGCATTCGCTAAGGGACTGCACCGGCATCACCCCTGGACAGTCTCCTACATTTACACTACATCTCTTCATGGATGCGCTAAGGGACCGCACCGGCATCACCCCTGGACAGTCTTCTACATTTACACTACATCTATCCCAGTGTGCGCTAAGGGACCGCACCGGCACCACCCCTGGACAGTCTAGTACATTTACACATCTCTCCCAGTGTGTGCTAAGGGACCGCACCGGCATCACCCCTGGACAGTCTTCTACATTTACACTACATCTCTCCCAGCATGCACAAAATGACCGCACCGGCACCAACCCTGGACAGTCTTCTACATTTACACTACATCTATCCCAGTGTGCGCTGAGGGACCGCACCGGGACCACCCCTGGACAGTCTCCTACATTTACACATCTCTCCCAGTGTGTGCTAAGGGACCGCACCGGCATCACCCCTGGACAGTCTCCTACATTTACACTACATCTCTCCCAGCATGCGCTAAGGGACCACACCGGCACCACCCCTGGACAGTCTCCTACATTTACACTACATCTCTCCAAGCATGCACTAAGGGAACGCACCGGCACCACCCCTGGACAGTCTCCTACATTTACACTACATCTCTCCCAGCATTCGCTAAGGGACTGCACCGGCATCACCCCTGGACAGTCTCCTACATTTACACTACATCTCTTCATGGATGCGCTAAGGGACCGCACCGGCATCACCCCTGGAATGTCTTCTACATTTACATTACATCTCTCCAAGCATGCACTAAGGGACCGCACCGGCACCACCCCTGGACAGTCTTCTACATTTACACTACATCTCTCCCAGTGTGCGCTAAGGGACCGCACCGGCACCACCCCTGGACAGTCTCCTACATTTACACTACATCTCTCCAAGCATGCGCTAAGGGTCCGCACCGGCACCATCCCTGGACAGTCTCCTACATTTACACTACATCTCTCCCAGCATGGGCTAATGGACCGCACCGGCACCACCCCTGGACAGCCTTCTACATTTACACTATATCTCTCCAAGCATGCGCTAAGGGTCTGCACCGGCACCACCCCTGGATAGTCTCCTACGTTTACACTACATCTCTCCAAGCATGCGCTAAGGGACTGTACCACACTACCCCTGGAGAGTCTACTACATTTACACTACATCTCTCCCAGCATGCGCTCAGGGACCGCACCGGCACCACCCCTGGACAGTCTCCTACATTTACACTACATCTCTCCATGGATGCGCTAAGGGACAGCACCGGCACCACCCCTGGACAGTCTCCTACATGTACACTACATCTCTCCCAGCATGCGCTCAGGGACCGCACCGGAACCACACCTGGACAGTCTCCTACATTTACACTACATCGCTCCCATCATGCACTAATGGACCGCACCGGCACCACCCCTGGACAGTCTCCCACATTTACACTACATCTCTCCCAGCATGTGCTAAGGGATCACACCGGCACCACCCCTGGACAGTCTTCTACCTTTACACTACATCTCTCCATGGATGCGCTAAGGGACCGCAACGGCACCACCCCTGGACAGTCTCCTACATTTACACTACATCTCTCCCAGCATGCACTTAGGGACCGCACCAGCACCACCCCTGGACAGTCTCCTACATTTACACTACATCTCTCCCAGCATTCGCTAATGGACCGCACCAGCACCACCCCTGGACAGTCTCCTACATTTACACTACATCTCTCCATGGATGCGCTAAGGGACCGCACCGGCACCACCCCTGGACAGTCTCCTACATTTACACTACATCTCTCCAAGCATGCGCTAAGGGACTGCACCACACTACCCCTGGACAGTCTACTACATTGACACTACATCTCTCCATGGATGCGCTAAGGGACCGCACCGGCACCACCCCTGGACAGTCTCCTACATTTACACTACATCTCTCCCAGCATGCGCTAATAGACCGCACCGGCACCACCCCTGGACAGTCTTCTACATTTACAATACATCTCTCCTAGCATCCGCTAAGGGACCATAGCGGCATCACCCCTGGAGAGTCTCCTACATTTACACTACATCTCTCCATGGATGTGCTAAGAGACTGCACCGGCACCACCCATGGACAGTCTCCTACATTTACACTACATCTCTCCAAGCATTCGCTAAGGGACCACACCAGCACCACCCCTGGACAGTGTCCTACATTTACACTACATCTCTCCCAGCATGCGCTAAGTGACCACACCGGCACCACCCCTGGACAGTCTTCTACATTTACACTACATCTCTCCATGGATGCGCTAAGGGGGCGCACCGGCACCACCCCTGGACAGTCTCCTACATTTACACTACATCTCTCCCAGCATGCGCTAAGGGGGCGCACCGGCACCACCCCTGGAAAGTCTCCTACATTTACACTACATCTCTCCCAGTGTGCGCTAAGGGACCATACTGGCACCACCACTGGACAGTCTCCTACATTTACACATCTCTCCCAGTATGCGCTAAGGGACCGCACCGGCACCACCTCTGGACAGTCTTCTACATTTACACTACATCTCTCCATGGATGCGCTAAGGGGGCGCACCGGCACCACCCCTGGACAGTCTCCTACATTTACACTACCTCTCTCCCAGCATTCGCTAATGGACCGCACCGGCACCACCCCTGGACAGTCACCTACATTTACACTACATCTCTCCCAGCATGCACTTAGGGACCGCACCAGCATTACCCCTGGACAGTCTCCTACATTTACACTACATCTCTCCCAGCATTCGCTAATGGACCGCACCAGCACCACCCCTGGACAGTCTCCTACATTTACACTACATCTCTCCATGGATGCGCTAAGGGACCACACCGGCACCACCCCTGGACAGTCTCCTACATTTACACTACATCTCTCCAAGCATGCGCTAAAGGACCATAGCGGCATCACCCCTGGAGAGTCTACTACATTTACACTACATCTCTCCATGGATGCGTTAAGGGACCGCACCGGCACCACCCCTGGACAGTCTCCTATATTTACACTACATCTCTCCCAGCATGCGCTGAGGGGGTGCACCGGCACCACCCCTGGAAAGTCTCCTACATTTGCACTACATCAATCCCAGCATGCACTAATGGACCGCACCGGCACCACCCCCCTGGACAGTCTCCCACATGTACACTACATCTCTCCCAGCATGCGCTAAGTGACCACACCGGCACCACCCCTGGACAGTCTTCTACATTTACACTACATCTCTCCATGGATGCGTTAAGGGACCGCACCGGCACCACCCCTGGACAGTCTCCTATATTTACACTACATCTCTCCCAGCATGCGCTAAGGGGGCGCACCGGCACCACCCCTGGAAAGTCTACTACATTTACACTACATCTCTCCCAGTGTGCGCTAAGGGACCGCACTGGCACCACTCCTCGACAGTCTCCTACATTTACGCTACATCTCTCCCAGTGTGCGCTAAGGGACCGCACCAGCACCACCCCTGGACAGTATCTTACATTTACACATCTCTCCCAGTGTGCGCTAAGGGACCGCACCGGCACCACCCCTGGACAGTCTCCTACATTTACACTACATATCTCCCAGCATGCGCTAATGGACCGCACCAGCACCACCCCTGTTCAGTCTCCTACATTTACACTACATCTCTCCCAGGATTCGCTAAGGGACTGCACCGGCACCACCCCTGGACAGTCTCCTACATTTACACTACATCTCTCCCAGCATTCGCTAAGGGACTGCACCGGCATCACCCCTGGACAGTCTCCTACATTTACACTACATCTCTTCATGGATGCGCTAAGGGACCGCACCGGCATCACCCCTGGACAGTCTTTTACATTTACACTACATCTCTCCCAGCATGCACAAAGGGACCGCACCGGCACCACCCCTGGACAGTCTTCTACATTTACACTACATATATCCCAGTGTGCGCTAAGGGACCGCACCGGCACCACCCCTGGACAGTCTCCTACATTTACACTACATCAATCCGAGCATGCACTAATGGACCGCACCGGCACCACCCCTGGACAGTCTCCCACATTTACACTGCATCTCTCCCAGCATGCGCTAAGTGACCACACCGGCACCACTCCTGGACAGTCTTCTACATTTACACTACATCTCTCCATGGATGCGGTAAGGGACCGCACCGGCACCACCCCTGGACAGTCTCCGATATTTACACTACATCTCTCCCAGCATGCGCTAAGGGGGCGCACCGGCACCACCCCTGGAAAGTCTCCTACATTTACACTACATCTCTCCCAGTTTGCGCTAAGGGACCGCACTGGCACCACTCCTGGACAGTCTCCTACATTTACGCTACATCTATCCCAGTGTGCGCTAAGGGACCGCACCGGCACCACCCCTGGACAGTCTCCTACATTTACACTACACCTCTCCCAGCATGCGCTAATGGACCGCACCAGCACCACCCCTGGACAGTCTCCTACATTTACACTACATCTCTCCCAGCATTCGCTAAGGGACTGCACCGGCACCACCCCTGGACAGTCTCCTACGTTTACACTACATCTCTCCCAGCATTCGCTAAGGGACTGCACCGGCATCACCCCTGGACAGTCTCCTACATTTACACTACATCTCTTCATGGATGCGCTAAGGGACCGCACCGGCATCACCCCTGGACAGTCTTCTACATTTACACTACATCTATCCCAGTGTGCGCTAAGGGACCGCACCGGCACCACCCCTGGACAGTCTAGTACATTTACACATCTCTCCCAGTGTGTGCTAAGGGACCACACCGGCATCACCCCTGGACAGTCTTCTACATTTACACTACATCTCTCCCAGCATGCACAAAATGACCGCACCGGCACCAACCCTGGACAGTCTTCTACATTTACACTACATCTCTCCATGGATGCGTTAAGGGACCGCACCGGCACCACCCCTGGACAGTCTCCGATATTTACACTACATCTCTCCCAGCATGCGCTAAGGGACCATACTGGCACCACCACTGGACAGTCTCCTACATTTACACATCTCTCCCAGTATGCGCTAAGGGACTGCACCGGCACCACCCCTGGACAGTCTCCTACATTTACACTACATCTCTCCCAGCATTCGCTAAGGGACTGCACCGGCATCACCCCTGGACAGTCTCCTACATTTACACTACATCTCTCCCAGCATGCGCTAAGGGACCGCACCGGCACAACCCCTGGACAGTCTCCTACATTTACACTACATCTCTCCAAGCATGCGCTAAGGGAACGCACCGGCACCACCCATGGACAGTCTCCTACATTTACACTACATCTCTCCCAGCATTCGCTAAGGGACTGCACCGGCATCACCCCTGGACAGTCTCCTACATTTATACTACATCTCTTCATGGATGCGCTAAGGGACCGCACCGGCATCACCCCTGGAATGTCTTCTACATTTACACTACATCTCTCCAAGCATGCACTGAGGGACCGCACCGGCACCACCCCTGGACAGTCTTCTACATTTACACTACATCTCTCCCAGTGTGCGCTAAGGGACCGCACCGGCACCACCCCTGGACAGTCTCCTACATTTACACTACATCTCTCCAAGCATGCGCTAAGGGTCCGCACCGGCACCACCCCTGGACAGTCTCCTACATTTACACTACATCTCTCCCAGCATGGGCTAATGGACCGCACCGGCACCACCCCTGGACAGCCTCCTACATTTACACTACATCTCTCCAAGCATGCGCTAAGGGTCCGCACCGGCACCACCCCTGGATAGTCTCCTACGTTTACACTACATCTCTCCAAGCATGCGCTAAGGGACTGTACCACACTACCCCTGGACAGTCTACTACATTTACACTACATCTCTCCCAGCATGCGCTCAGGGACCGCACCGGCACCACCCCTGGACAGTCTCCTACATTTACACTACATCTCTCCATGGATGCGCTAAGGGACCGCACCGGCACTACCCCTGGACAGTCTCCTACATGTACACTACATCTCTCCCAGCATGCGCTCAGGGACCGCACCGGAACCACACCTGGACAGTCTCCTACATTTACACTACATCGCTCCCATCATGCACTAATGGACCGCACCGGCATCACCCCTGGACAGTCTCCCACATTTACACTACATCTCTCCCAGCATGTGCTAAGGGATCACACCGGCACCACCCCTGGACAGTCTTCTACCTTTACACTACATCTCTCCATGGATGCGCTAAGGGACCGCAACGGCACCACCCCTGGACAGTCTCCTACATTTACACTACATCTCTCCCAGCATGCACTTAGGGACAGCACCAGCACCACCCCTGGACAGTCTCCTACATTTACACTACATCTCTCCCAGCATTCGCTAATTGACCGCACCAGCACCACCCCTGGACAGTCTCCTACATTTACACTACATCTCTCCATGGATGCGCTAAGGGACCGCACCGGCACCACCCCTGGACAGTCTCCTACATTTACACTACATCTCTCTAAGCATGCGCTAAGGGACTGCACCACACTACCCCTGGACAGTCTACTACATTTACACTACATCTCTCCATGGATGCGCAAAGGGACCGCACCGGCACCACCCCTGGACAGTCTCCTACATTTACACTACATCTCTCCCAGCATGCGCTAATGGACCGCACCGGCACCACCCCTGGACAGTCTTCTACATTTACAATACATCTCTCCTAGCATCCGCTAAGGGACCATAGCGGCATCACCCCTGGAGAGTCTCCAACATTTACACTACATCTCTCCATGGATGTGCTAAGAGACTGCACTGGCACCACCCCTGGACAGTCTCCTACATTTACACTACATCTCTCCAAGCATTCGCTAAGGGACCGCACCAGCACCACCCCTGGACAGTGTCCTACATTTACACTACATCTCTCCCAGCATGCGCTAAGTGACCACACCGGCACCACCCCTGGACAGTCTTCTACATTTACACTACATCTCTCCATGGATGCGCTAAGGGGGCGCACCGGCACCACCCCTGGACAGTCTCCTACATTTACACTACATCTCTCCCAGCATGCGCTAAGGGGGCGCACCGGCACCACCCCTGGAAAGTCTCCTACATTTACACTACATCTCTCCCAGTGTGCGCTAAGGGACCATACTGGCACCACCACTGGACAGTCTCCTACATTTACACATCTCTCCCAGTATGCGCTAAGGGACCGCACCGGCACCACCCCTGGACAGTCTCCTACATTTACACTACATCGCTCCCATCATGCACTAATGGACCGCACCGGCATCACCCCTGGACAGTCTCCCACATTTACACTACATCTCTCCCAGCATGTGCTAAGGGATCACACCGGCACCACCCCTGGACAGTCTTCTACCTTTACACTACATCTCTCCATGGATGCGCTAAGGGACCGCAACGGCACCACCCCTGGACAGTCTCCTACATTTACACTACATCTCTCCCAGCATGCATTCAGGGACCGCACCAGCACCACCCCTGGACAGTCTCCTACATTTACACTACATCTCTCCCAGCATTCGCTAATGGACCGCACCAGCACCACCCCTGGACAGTCTCCTACATTTACACTACATCTCTCCATGGATGCGCTAAGGGACCGCACCGGCACCACCCCTGGACAGTCTCCTACATTTACACTACATCTCTCCAAGCATGCGCTAAGGGACTGCACCACACTACCCCTGGACAGTCTACTACATTTACACTACATCTCTCCATGGATGCGCTAAGGGACCGCACCGGCACCACCCCTGGACAGTCTCCTACATTAACACTACATCTCTCCCAGCATGCGCTAATGGACCGCACCGGCACCACCCCTGGACAGTCTTCTACATTTACAATACATCTCTCCTAGCATCCGCTAAGGGACCATAGCGGCATCACCCCTGGAGAGTCTCCTACATTTACACTACATCTCTCCATGGATGTGCTAAGAGACTGCACTGGCACCACCCCTGGACAGTCTCCTACATTTACACTACATCTCTCCAAGCATTCGCTAAGGGACCGCACCAGCACCACCCCTGGACAGTGTCCTACATTTACACTACATCTCTCCCAGCATGCGCTAAGTGACCACACCGGCACCACCCCTGGACAGTCTTCTACATTTACACTACATCTCTCCATGGATGCGCTAAGGGGGCGCACCGGCACCACCCCTGGACAGTCTCCTACATTTACACTACATCTCTCCCAGCATACGCTAAGGTGGCGCACCGGCACCACCCCTGGAAAGTCTACTACATTTACACTACATCTCTCCCAGTGTGCGCTAAGGGACCATACCGGCACCACCCCTGGACAGTCTCCTACATTTACACATCTCTCCCAGTGTGCGCTAAGGGACCGCACCGGCACCACCCCTGGACAGTCTCCTACATTTACACTACACCTCTCCCAGCATGCGCTAAGGGACCGCACCGACACCACCCCTGGACAGTCTCCTACATTTACACTACAACTCTCCCAGCATTCGCTAAGGGACTGCAAAGGCACCACCCCTGGACAGTCTCCTACATTTACACTACATCTCTCCAAGCATGCGCTAAGGGAACGCACCGGCACCACCCCTGGACAGTCTCCTACATTTACACTACATCTCTTCATGGATGCGCTAAGGGACCGCACCGGCATCACCCATAGACAGTCTTCTACATTTACACTACATCTCTCCAAGCATGCACTAAGGGACCGCACCAGCACCACCCCTGGACAGTCTTCTACATTTACACTACATCTCTCCCAATGTGTGCGCTAAGGGACCGCACCGGTACCACCCCTGGACAGTCTCCTACATTTACACATCTCTCCCAGTGTGCGCTAAGGGACCGCACAGGCACCACCCCTGGACAGTCTCCTACATTTACACTACACCTCTCCCAGCATGCGCTAAGGGACTGCACTGGCACCACCCCTGGACAGTCTCCTACATTTACACTACATCTCTCCAAGCATGCGCTAAGGGAACGCACCGGCACCACCCCTGGACAGCCTCCTACATTTACACTACATCTCTCCCAGCATTCGCAAAGGGACTGCACCGGCATCACCCCTGGACAGTATCCTACATTTACACTACATCTCTTCATGGATGCGCTAAGGGACCGCACCGGCATCACCCCTGGAATGTCTTCTACATTTACACTACATCTCTCCCAGCATGCACTAAGGGACCGCACCGGCACCACCCCTGGACAGTCTTCTACATTTACACTACATCTCTCCCAGTGTGCGCTAAGGGACCGCACCGGCACCACCCCTGGACAGTCTCCTACATTTACACTACATCTCTCCCAGCATGCGCTAATGGACCGTACCGGCACTACCCCTAGACAGCCTCCTACATTTACACTACATCTCTACAAGCATGCGCTAAGGGTCCGCACCGGCACCACCCCTGGATAGTCTCCTACGTTTACACTACATCTCTCCAAGCATGCGCTAAGGGACTGTACCACACTACCCCTGGACAGTCTACTACATTTACACTACATCTCTCCCAGCATGCGCTCAGGGACCGCACCGGCACCACCCCTGGACAGTCTCCTACATTTACACTACATCTCTCCCAGCATGCGCTCAGGGACCGCACCGGCACCACCCCTGGACAGTCTTCTACATTAATTCTACATCTCTCCTAGCATCCGCTAAGGGACCATAGCGGCATCACCCCTGGAGAGTCTACTACATTTACACTACATCTCTCCCAGCATTTGCTAATGGACCGCACCGGCACCACCCCTGGACAGTCTCCTACATTTACACTACATCTCTCCCAGCATTCGCTAATGGACCGCACCAGCACCACCCCTGGACAGTCTCCTACATTTACACTACATCTCTCCAAGCATGCGCTAAGGGACTGCACCACACTACCCCTGGAGAGTTTACTACATTTACACTACATCTCTCCATGGATGTGCTAAGGGACCGCACCGGCACCACCCCTGGACAGTCTCCTACATTTACACTACATCTCTGCTAGCATCCGCTAAGGGACCATAGCGGCATCACCCCTGGAGAGTCTACTACATTTACACTACATCTCTCCATGGATGTGCTAAGAGACTGCACCGGCACCACCCCTGGACAGTCTCCTACATTTACACTACATCTCTCCCAGCATTCGCTAAGGGACCGCACCGGCACCACCCCTGGACAGTGTCCTACATTTACACTACATCACTCCCAGCATGCACTAATGGACTGCACCAGCATCACCCCTGGACAGTCTCACACATTTACACTACATCTCTCCCAGCATGCGCTTTGGGACCACACCGGCACCACCCCTGGACAGTCTTCTACATTTACACTACATCTCTCCATGGATGCGCTAAGGGACCGCACCGGCACCACCCCTGGACAGTCTCCTACATTTACACTACATCTCTCCCAGTGTGCGCTAAGGGACCGCACTGGCACCACACCTGGACAGTCTACTACTTTTACACTACATCTCTCCCAGTGTGCTCTAAGGGACCGCACCGACACCACTCCTGGACAATCTCCTACATTTACACTACACCTCTCCCAGCATGCGCTAAGGGACCGCACCGGCACCACCCCTGGACAGTCTCCTACATTTACACAACATCTCTCCCAGCATTCGCTAAGGGACTGCACCGGCACCACCCCTGGACAGTCTTCTACATTTACACTACATCTCTCCAAGCATGCGCTAAGAGACCGCACCGGCACCACCCCATGACAGTCTCCTACATTTACACTACATCTCTCCCAGCATTCGCTAAGGGACTGCACCGGCATCACCCCTGGACAGTCTCCTACATTTACACTACATCTCTCCCAGCATGCACTAAGGGACTGCACTGGCACCACCCCTGGATAGTCTTCTACATTTACACTACATCTCTCCCAGTGTGCGCTAAGGGACCGCACCGGCACCACCCCTGTACAGTCTCCTACATTTACACTACATCTCTCCAAGCATGCGCTAAGGGTCTGCACCGGCACCACCCCTGGACAGTCTTCTACATTTACACTACATCTCTCCAAGCATGCGCTAAGGGACTGCACCACACTACCCCTGGACAGTCTACTACATTTACACTACATCTCTCCATGGATGCGCTAAGGGACCGCACAGGCACCACCCCTGGACAGTCTTCTACATTTACACTACATCTCTCCTAGCATCCGCTAAGGGACCATAGCGGCATCACCCCTGGAGAGTATACTACATTTACACTACATCTCTCCCAGCATGCGCTAAGAGACTGCACCGGCACCACCCCTGGACAGTTTCCTACATTTACACTACATCTCTCCCAGCATTCGCTAAGGGACCGCACCGGCACCACCCCTGGACAGTGTCCTACATTTACACTACATCGCTCCCAGCATGCACTAATGGACCGCACCGGCACCACCCCTGGACAGTCTCCCACATTTACACTACATCTCTCCCAGCATGCGCTAAGGGACCACACCGGCACCACCCCTGGACAGTTTTCTACGTTTATACTACATCTCTCCATGGATGCGCTAAGGGACCGCACCGGCACCACCCCTGGACAGTCTCCTACATTTACACTACATCTCTCCCAGCATTCGCTAATGGACCGCACCGGCACCACCCCTGGACAGTCTCCTACATTTACACTACATCTCTCCCAGCATGCACTAAGGGACAGCACCAGCACCACCCCTGGACAGTCTCCTACATTTACACTACATCTCTCCCAGCATTTGCTAATGGACCGCACCAGCACCACCCCTGGACAGTCTCCTACATTTACACTACATCTCTCCATGGATGCGCTAAGGGACCGTACCGGCACCACCCCTGGACAGTCTCCTACATTTACACTACATCTCTCCATGGATGCGCTAAGGGACCGCACCGGCACCACCCCTGGACAGTCTTCTACATTTACACTACATCTCTCCTAGCATCCGCTAAGGGACCATAGCGGCATCACCCCTGGAGAGTCTACTACATTTACACTACATCTCTCCAAGCATGTGCTAAGGGACTGCACCACACTACCCCTGGACAGTCTCCTACATTTACACTACATCTCTCCCAGCATGCGCTCAAGGACCGCACTGGTACCACCCCTGGACAGTCTTCTACATTTACACTACATCTCTCCAAGCATCCGCTAAGGGACCATAGCGGCATCACCCCTGGAGAGTCTCCTACATTTACACTACATCTCTCCATGGATGCGCTAAGGGACCGCACCGGCACCACCCCTGGACAGTCTCCTACATTTACACTACATCTCTCCCAGCATGCACTTAGGGACCGCACCAGCACCACCCCTGGACAGTCTCCTACATTTACACTACATCTCTCCCAGCATTCGCTAATGGACCGCACCAGCACCACCCCTGGACAGTCTCCTACATTTACACTACATCTCTCCATGGATGCGCTAAGGGACCGCACCGGCACCACCCCTGGACAGTCTCCTACATTTACACTACATCTCTCCAAGCATGCGCTAAGGGACTGCACCACACTACCCCTGGACAGTCTACTACATTTACACTACATCTCTCCATGGATGCCCTAAGGGACCGCACCGGCACCACCCCTGGACAGTCTCCTACATTTACACTACATCTCTCCCAGCATGCGCTAATGGACCGCACCGGCACCACCCCTGGACAGTCTTCTACATTTACAATACATCTCTCCTAGCATCCGCTAAGGGACCATAGCGGCATCACCCCTGGAGAGTCTCCTACATTTACACTACATCTCTCCATGGATGTGCTAAGAGACTGCACTGGCACCACCCCTGGACAGTCTCCTACATTTACACTACATCTCTCCAAGCATTCGCTAAGGGACCACACCAGCACCACCCCTGGACAGTGTCCTACATTTACACTACATCTCTCCCAGCATGCGCTAAGTGACCACACCGGCACCACCCCTGGACAGTCTTCTACATTTACACTACATCTCTCCATGGATGCGCTAAGGGGGCGCACCGGCACCACCCCTGGACAGTCTCCTACATTTACACTACATCTCTCCCAGCATGCGCTAAGGGGGCGCACCGGCACCACCACTGGAAAGTCTCCTACATTTACACTACATCTCTCCCAGTGTGCGCTAAGGGACCATACTGACACCACCACTGGACAGTCTCCTACATTTACACATCTCTCCCAGTATGCGCTAAGGGACCGCACCGGCACCACCCCTGGACAGTCTCCTACATTTACACTACACCTCTCCCAGCATGCGCTAAGGGACCGCACCGGCACCACCCCTGGACAGTCTCCTACATTTACACTACATCTCTCCCA
Organism: Pseudophryne corroboree; assembly: GCF_028390025.1. NCBI lineage: Eukaryota > Metazoa > Chordata > Amphibia > Anura > Myobatrachidae > Pseudophryne > Pseudophryne corroboree. Next base: position 14,329 of record NW_026967539.1, read on the forward strand.
GCATACGCTAAGGTGGCGCACCGGCACCACCCCTGGAAAGTCTACTACATTTACACTACATCTCTCCCAGTGTGCGCTAAGGGACCATACCGGCACCACCCCTGGACAGTCTCCTACATTTACACATCTCTCCCAGTGTGCGCTAAGGGACCGCACCGGCACCACCCCTGGACAGTCTCCTACATTTACACTACACCTCTCCCAGCATGCGCTAAGGGACCGCACCGGCACCACCCCTGGACAGTCTCCTACATTTACACTACAACTCTCCCAGCATTCGCTAAGGGACTGCAAAGGCACCACCCCTGGACAGTCTCCTACATTTACACTACATCTCTCCAAGCATGCGCTAAGGGAACGCACCGGCACCACCCCTGGACAGTCTCCTACATTTACACTACATCTCTTCATGGATGCGCTAAGGGACCGCACCGGCATCACCCCTAGACATTCTTCTACATTTACACTACATCTCTCCAAGCATGCACTAAGGGACCGCACCAGCACCACCCCTGGACAGTCTTCTACATTTACACTACATCTCTCCCAATGTGTGCGCTAAGGGACCGCACCGGTACCACCCCTGGACAGTCTCCTACATTTACACATCTCTCCCAGTGTGCGCTAAGGGACCGCACAGGCACCACCCCTGGACAGTCTCCTACATTTACACTACACCTCTCCCAGCATGCGCTAAGGGACTGCACTGGCACCACCCCTGTACAGTCTCCTACATTTACACTACATCTCTCCAAGCATGCGCTAAGGGAACGCACCGGCACCACCCCTGGACAGCCTCCTACATTTACACTACATCTCTCCCAGCATTCGCAAAGGGACTGCACCGGCATCACCCCTGGACAGTATCCTACATTTACACTACATCTCTTCATGGATGCGCTAAGGGACCGCACCGGCATCACCCCTGGAATGTCTTCTACATTTACACTACATCTCTCCCAGCATGCACTAAGGGACCGCACCGGCACCACCCCTGGACAGTCTTCTACATTTACACTACATCTCTCCCAGTGTGCGCTAAGGGACCGCACCGGCACCACCCCTGGACAGTCTCCTACATTTACACTACATCTCTTCAAGCATGCGCTAAGGGTCCGCACCGGCACCACCCCTGGACAGTCTCCTACATTTACACTACATCTCTCCCAGCATGCGCTAATGGACCGTACCGGCACTACCCCTAGACAGCCTCCTACATTTACACTACATCTCTACAAGCATGCGCTAAGGGTCCGCACCGGCACCACCCCTGGATAGTCTCCTACGTTTACACTACATCTCTCCAAGCATGCGCTAAGGGACTGTACCACACTACCCCTGGACAGTCTACTACATTTACACTACATCTCTCCCAGCATGCGCTCAGGGACCGCACCGGCACCACCCCTGGACAGTCTCCTACATTTACACTACATCTCTCCCAGCATGCGCTCAGGGACCGCACCGGCACCACCCCTGGACAGTCTTCTACATTAATTCTACATCTCTCCTAGCATCCGCTAAGGGACCATAGCGGCATCACCCCTGGAGAGTCTACTACATTTACACTACATCTCTCCCAGCATTTGCTAGTGGACCGCACCGGCACCACCCCTGGACAGTCTCCTACATTTACACTACATCTCTCCCAGCATTCGCTAATGGACCGCACCAGCACCACCCCTGGACAGTCTCCTACATTTACACTACATCTCTCCAAGCATGTGCTAAGGGACTGCACCACACTACCCCTGGAGAGTCTACTACATTTACACTACATCTCTCCATGGATGTGCTAAGGGACCGCACCGGCACCACCCCTGGACAGTCTCCTACATTTACACTACATCTCTGCTAGCATCCGCTAAGGGACCATAGCGGCATCACCCCTGGAGAGTCTACTACATTTACACTACATCTCTCCATGGATGTGCTAAGAGACTGCACCGGCACCACCCATGGACAGTCTCCTACATTTACACTACATCTCTCCCAGCATTCGCTAAGGGACCGCACCGGCACCACCCCTGGACAGTGTCCTACATTTACACTACATCACTCCCAGCATGCACTAATGGACTGCACCAGCATCACCCCTGGACAGTCTCACACATTTACACTACATCTCTCCCAGCATGCGCTTTGGGACCACACCGGCACCACCCCTGGACAGTCTTCTACATTTACACTACATCTCTCCATGGATGCGCTAAGGGACCGCACCGGCACCACCCCTGGACAGTCTCCTACATTTACACTACATCTCTCCCAGCATGCGCTAAGGGGGCGCATCGGCACCACCCCTGGACAGACTCCTACATTTACACTACATCTCTCCCAGTGTGCGCTAAGGGACCGCACTGGCACCACACCTGGACAGTCTACTACTTTTACACTACATCTCTCCCAGTGTGCTCTAAGGGACCGCACCGACACCACTCCTGGACAATCTCCTACATTTACACTACACCTCTCCCAGCATGCGCTAAGGGACCGCACCGGCACCACCCCTGGACAGTCTCCTACATTTACACAACATCTCTCCCAGCATTCGCTAAGGTACTGCACCGGCACCACCCCTGGACAGTCTTCTACATTTACACTACATCTCTCCAAGCATGCGCTAAGAGACCGCACCGGCACCACCCCATGACAGTCTCCTGCATTTACACTACATCTCTCCCAGCATTCGCTAAGGGACTGCACCGGCATCACCCCTGGACAGTCTCCTACATTTACACTACATCTCTCCCAGCATGCACTAAGGGACTGCACTTGCACCACCCCTTGATAGTCTTCTACATTTACACTACATCTCTCCCAGTGTGCGCTAAGGGACCGCACCGGCACCACCCCTGGACAGTCTCCTACATTTACACTACATCTCTCCCAGCATTCGCTAAGGTACTGCACCGGCACCACCCCTGGACAGTCTTCTACATTTACACTACATCTCTCCAAGCATGCGCTAAGAGACCGCACCGGCACCACCCCATGACAGTCTCCTACATTTACACTACATCTCTCCCAGCATTCGCTAAGGGACTGCACCGGCATCACCCCTGGACAGTCTCCTACATTTACACTACATCTCTCCCAGCATGCACTAAGGGACTGCACTGGCACCACCCCTGGATAGTCTTCTACATTTACACTACACCTCTCCCAGCATGCGCTAAGGGACCGCACCGGCACCACCCCTGGACAGTCTCCTACATTTACACAACATCTCTCCCAGCATTCGCTAAGGTACTGCACCGGCACCACCCCTGGACAGTCTTCTACATTTACACTACATCTCTCCAAGCATGCGCTAAGAGACCGCACCGGCACCACCCCATGACAGTCTCCTACATTTACACTACATCTCTCCCAGCATTCGCTAAGGGACTGCACCGGCATCACCCCTGGACAGTCTCCTACATTTACACTACATCTCTCCCAGCATGCACTAAGGGACTGCACTGGCACCACCCCTGGATAGTCTTCTACATTTACACTACATCTCTCCCAGTGTGCGCTAAGGGACCGCACCGGCACCACCCCATGACAGTCTCCTACATTTACACTACATCTCTCCCAGCATTCGCTAAGGGACTGCACCGGCATCACCCCTGGACAGTCTCCTACATTTACACTACATCTCTCCCAGCATGCACTAAGGGACTGCACTGGCACCACCCCTGGATAGTCTTCTACATTTACACTACATCTCTCCCAGTGTGCGCTAAGGGACCGCACCGGCACCACCCCTGTACAGTCTCCTACATTTACACTACATCTCTCCAAGCATGCGCTAAGGGACTGCACCACACTACCCCTGGACAGTCTACTACATTTACACTACATCTCTCCATGGATGCTCTAAGGGACCGCACCGGCACCACCCCTGGACAGTCTTCTACATTTACACTACATCTCTCCTAGCATCCGCTAAGGGACCATAGCGGCATCACCCCTGGAGAGTATACTACATTTACACTACATCTCTCCCAGCATGCGCTAAGAGACTGCACCGGCACCACCCCTGGACAGTTTCCTACATTTACACTACATCTCTCCCAGCATTCGCTAAGGGACTGTCAAAGTCAAAAATATTACATAGAGAGACCATATAAACTGCACACATATAAGCCGCTATACTTGCAAATATGCGCAGCGAGCACAGCAAACACCAGACATAATGGAGATTTAGAATTGGCTGATGAATTAATGTCATGGATGTGTATCATTCGAACCGAACCAGATAAACACATCATGTTTGGTATTGAAGCAAGCAGAATGAGGTGTGGGTTAGTTTGAGGCCTGTTGTGTTGTTGTGGGACATTGCAGCGGATAGATATGATTATATGTATAAAAGCTAAGATCATATTGTTAGAACAATGGATGCTCAAGACAACCTTTTACTAAGTTTTCAGGGCTGAACCTGATTAGCATATACAAAGAGAATGGTGACTCAGTACAAAGGAGAAAGAAAGACCCCTCCCCCAGGTACTGGTCAAACAGGAAGGTAGTGGTCAGGTGTGGCCTCAGAGAACAGATGTAATGTAGCTACACTCACAGACACACACACAGCTACCTGGCACCAAGCAGCATGGCGGCTGAATCCCCAGGACATCCTCCAAACTAAAGGCTAAGTATTGAACCTCACATGGCTAGATAAGGAAACAGACAGATTGCTTTCTGGTTTAAATAGGATATTGTAACTTGGTTGTGTGATTGTTGGGTGTTTGTGGATACTCTGTGAAGTCCGTGATGAATTGGAACAGTATACAATCTGTAGTATAGTATTTGTGGTATTTGTTTGCCTATGGAGATTTAAAATAGATTGTGCTGGTTATTTATAATATATATATCCTGTTAATCATAAATACCACCATGCAGTTACGTTTGTGTTAATTACATTGTGATCTGGTCTTGTGATGAATATGCTCTGGTTATTGAGATACTGAAGTTGTTTGGGATGTGAAATTATGAGATGGTTCTAGGAAGTTGGATTACATTGTGAAAGGTGTTTTAGATGGTTTGGAATTGTAAAATCAGAACATATGCATTGTTTTGAGGCTTGGACATTTTGGAAGAAAATGGAGTCTTGTGTTTTCTGCTATGTGATTGTGGTTTAGTATAGAGTGCCATGTGTTTGGACCTGCAAATCTAAAATGGCTGCTGCTGGATGTCTTCCCCTCCCCCTTTCAGCCATGTGGTGCAGTCTTTGGAATTATGGGAGTTTTCTCAAAATGGAGTCTAGCTTCCATCCCATGCTGTATTCAGCATTGACTAACTGCGCAGCGATTGTCTCTCACATGTGTAGTTTTATCTGCAACCATGTTGTCTCTTATTTAACGTTATCATTGTCTTTCTGTGAGCCAATTTCTCTCTCTCTCTCTCTCTATCTCTCTCTCTCCTCTTTTCCCTTATATCTCTCATAGTATTATAGCATTGTATTGTATTGTATTTAGGTCAGTGTAGTATTGTCTTTTTGTATTTATTGTTTAGTTCTGTGGTTAGGAAGTCTCTGTTATATTGTAGTGTATCATTTGTACTGTTATCACCTTTTACAAGTATATTAGATATAATACAGTTAATAGGCTTTGGAACCTAAACCAGCATCTGTGTATTTTCTATAGTGTTAAGTGTTCACTTGAGCGTCGGTGACGCTCAAGCAGCTTTGTAGATAGTCAGGTTACACAAGGTTGCACTTACACCCTGTACTCACATTAAGGTATTCAGTGTATTTCATTGGTATAAGGTTTTAACATAAAGGTATAGTGTTGTAAGCGTCTGCATCGCTGGTGACCTCCTCGTGGTCTCGAGCGTATGCTACGCTACAGCGAATCATTCCCCTAGACATAACCAATAACGTGTCCTGTGATCACTGGGCCGTGAGCGAACGTGACGCTTGAGCGTCTCGCCTACGGCTGAGCGATCGCTACGCAGATAGCGTACCATTACGGTACTTCTTAAGTAAACAGCGTACAGTGTTCTTAGCTTCATAAAGGGTTGTTTATACGACAAAGGAATTTAGCATTGTCAATTGCGGGCTCGTCCTATACTTCTCATATCTGCACTAGGTAGATCAGCAGACATTATCCCTCCAGCAAAGGGTGGGAGGTTGTCTCACAGTGCTGACGGGATAAGCGTCTGCTTCGCTTAGATAAAGAGTGCTGAAGGAACCCGGTAACCGGAGGTAAGAACAGTACGCTATTGTCTTTGAAAATCTGGTTTTTATTTCAATTTGGTGCCAACTACACACTCAGGCCTAGAATAACTTTAGGAGTTTTGAATGATGACTTTCTTTGTGACAAGAGGCCGCATGGTCTGTCCACCATTTTGTGTGACCCTCATGGAGGTGGAAGGGGGAGGAGCAGCGGCCATTTTGGGAAGGTCAAAATTTTTTTTTTTTTTCTGAGCGGCTGGTTTTCAGTTGACTCAGGAAACAATCAGCCATCCACTGTCAAAAAGAAATCATCATTTAATGAGGTTTTTTTTTTATGCATTTATTTAATCTATATCATAGTCAATCATAAGTAATAGTGATTGGTACTTATATGTAATTTCATATGCGTGTGCTTACATCAATGTATGTTATTAGATTAAATTTAGAATTGCATTTTCATCTGTGTAAGTTTCACATCTCACATTCCTGTTTGCCAATTTTATAGTTGATAGAAAGTGCTAAAAAGAGATTTGCTGTTATTTCATAGTAGAGGTGATAGTTAAAGTATAGAACAAACACACGGTTTGTCTGAGATACAAGGCAGTCAGTGTGGATTGCGGTAGATGATCAGGGATCACCTACATTGATAAATAAATATATTGTGTTACGGTGGATCCTTTGCATTGCGTACACGTGTCGCTAACAAAGACTAGCGTACGCAATCCAAAAGGCAGACGCACGCAGCGTTCATTACGCAACGTAGCGTCCGGTTACGCCCACGTAGCTCAAGTTGTGATAAAGTGAAGTAACGCAAAGGCGATAAGTAACGCACAGCGGTAGATAACGCGAAGCGGTAAATAACGCAAATCTATTTTTAGAAAATCTGAAATTTAGTTTAACAGATCCTGCTCCTAATTGGTAACACTGTTGGGCTAAAGACAAATTTCTGCGCAGAAATAGATATAGAAACAAAAGTGTACATGTGTTGAGTGAGTGTGTTTTGTATACAAAAGGTTATATAACTTTAAGGTGGAACCAAAAGGAAAGCCGGGTACTCGTCAAGGGACATACGTGTAAGTGACATATACGGTGGCCAGGGAGGCATCCCTGGTTAAATAATATTTGAGCATTAGAGTATAGCGGACCATAAGGTAACAAGACCAGGAGGTCATAAGGTAACAAGACCAGGAGGTCATAAGGTAACAAGACCAGGAGGTCGTAAGGTAAAAGGTCCGCTATAAAAGTCCAGTGGCACAACGCCTGGGGTGTTGGTGCAGAACCCATATAGGCCATACAAGCTCTGGCTGAAGGAATCGCAGCCGGAAACATAGATTCCATTGATCTTTCAGTACATGACAAGTAGTGCTCGTATACTGAACGATTGGACCGCACGTTATTGTGTGCAGTAGTTAGTAATCTGACCTAATACCATTAGAGTAAAGTGGTCACAAACGCTATCTGTACATTCTGACGTGATTTGTGTAATTTTTTATTTTTGGAAGGGAAGTTCGCTGGTCACTCAGGAACTATCTAACAACCCCAACTTTACTGGAAAGAGTAAGTGTCCTGCGGGTAACCCTCATATGTTCCAGTAAACTAAAGGTTCACAGGGGCCCTAGGTTGGGTCCAGCAGCTCTGGCTACAGTGATTGCAGCACAGGCCAACGTGGGCGAGAAGTAAGTGGGGTACTTGATAAACCACCACCGCCGGCCTGCCCAAGGACATCTTGGTTTGTTTGTAAGGGTTCGCTGAAAGCCTTGATATTCAAGGAGGAATAGGCAACGCCTGCAGATTATGGGGGCCATTTGTTCAGGTAGGGGGCGATCAACCTCGGTTCGGGTTGATTCAGAGAACCGATCCATCGGGTCGGCACGATATGTGATGAATGGGAGAGAATGACTGTACAAGACAGGGACAAATTCCCAAGAATAGGTAGCTTCAGTCCAGTAGTGTTACAAAATTTAAGGAGGAGGATAAGTCTCATTGAACCAACGAAGAGACAAAATAAACATTATGAATATTTACAGTTATGGCAACAGGAAAGTGAATTACAAAAAGAGTCTATTGACTTTTCTGACTCTTATCTTGAGAGGAGAGATATGGCAGCAGGAGAGGAGTTGATTGCGGAGAGAAAAGCACAAAGGTGGAACAATAAAAACGCTCTTAGCAACTGTAATATAGATTATAAGAATAAGTGTAATAAATGTAACAATGATTATTGTAATACTGTTGAATGTACAACTATTAACCTGTGCAAGCTGCACCCCATGTCAAACCTCCCTCAGGAATACAAACAAGAAAGTGAGCCCAGAACGATGTCGGCACCTCTTCCAGAAGCCATCCTACAAGACATCCAGGTGGACACGACCAAATTGGTAAAGGCAATAATCAAACCCCCTAACGGAGGGTCAGGTGAGGTCGTGTCCACAGGTACGTACAATGTTTTATATCACGCACAAACAAATGTACCCCATATTATAAGACCAAAACAAGGTGATGTAATTGAGTTTAGTCCTGTCAGGGTGATCACAGTCCCCAATGGGAAGACTGACGATCAGGGAACCATTCCCGTCAAGGACAGTGCAATGCGCCATCCCTGGTCCCGGACAGAATTGAGATCAATCATGTCTGATTACCCAGATCCTAGGAAAGATCTAACTGTATGATCAAAGATTCACAGAAGGTATATCAACTCCCTAGACAACGACATAATCATGGTATCCAAGGAATCAGGTAGGTACAGGGAAAGCGGTTGATGATGATGAACATCCGAGCGTTTGAGGAGGCATCAAATCAACCAAAACCCCAGGCCATTGGCACATGGAGGAACTTAAGGATTTGTGATCTGTGCAAAAGAGAAGGGCATTATGCCAGTAACTGCAACAGCCCACATAAAATCAGACCCCCTAGACATGAAAATGAGCAAAAGTTATGACACACCAAATTACAAGCAGGGATCATATAGGAAGAATTTTGGGCCACACCCATAATATATAGTTAGGAAAGGTGATTATTAGGAATGGAGGCAAGCCTGAAGTAACGGTTAATGAAGTGGGAGGTCATTCACTAAAGACACAGGAATGACCAGGTGAAAAGTTGTAAATGTATTTGTGAAAAATGTTTTTCTCTCCCTCTCTCTATCCCCATCTCTGACGATTATTGGTAAGAATTCAAACATTGCATATTCGCTTGGTCCTTGCAGAAGTCTACCAAACCCCAGCATGACCTATCCACCACAATGTATTCTGGCCAGATACAGACAGTGGAATAATGCAAGTGCTGGTGGGGAGGGACTGCTCAAGGAAACCATTAGACACGTAGATACGACAGCCAAATAGTCTGACAATGTTTTCTTAATGTTGACAATGTTTAAAAATGCTTTGTTTCTCTTCTCTTATTGATGGTTATTGTCGAGTTATGTAATGTATATATGCACATGAATTGTTCTCTATCTCTTTTGTTTTTATTTTCTCTCTCTTCTCACTCATGTTTCCATGATTTAAAGATGGTATGTCACCCCTCAGTTGGACCAATGGTAATGCCAGATTTTTGCTCCTTACAGAAAGATCGTCGGTTAGGAAGGAATATTGCATCACCAGAATGATCGTTTTTGAAGACTGAGAGACAGCACCTTTTGAGAGGACAGCAGAACAAAAAGAACAACAAAACGAGAGAACTTATTATCGTAACGAGTTCTCTCCCCCTCAAACTGATTTTCTTATACCCCCTTTACAAATTTCTTCTTTTCTCCTCCTGTAAGATGGACTTGCCCCAAGAGACTGTGACATGGATTTTCCCGCTAACCATGATGTTGACCAGAGCAGTCTGTTTCGGTGAGAGTACCAGTGAGGTCGAGAAAGGATCCAGAAAGGTCCTGATGACTGAGACGGAGGTGTAAAATTCCAATAGCAACCCAATCACCAAGCAAAGGCGAGTACCGGGCACGATCTAACAACCATGTTATCTGTAAACATTTTCTTTGAAGGATTGTTAGTTCAAAAAAAGAAAAACTGTATCTGTAGGCTCTGTGACAATGGTTGAAGATGGATGCATAAAGAAATGCCAATCCAGTCTTAATATCCATATGGACCAGCATCCATTGAGTGACCATCACTCCTTAGTGGGTAACGTGTTAAATAAAACAGATTGTTGGGTATGCTCTCAAGTACCTCAGGGTCATAGTAAATCAGGGCTAGTACCATTTCCTTTAACGGTAGGGGAGGTACTTGAGCTAAAGGGTGGGAGACCGGTGGACCGGAGGTTTAACATCTCCAGCCCTCCTAGTTTGAAGCTCCACCAATACCATGTGGATAGGTCCCTCTTGTGTTTTGACATCTCCAATCCTAGAAAACCGGGAAATTGGGAAGTGTCATGGAGCAACCTTACCATGACCTTTTCACACAGAGCAGATAGAATGCCTACAGATACAGAGCTCGTACGCCACATAGCCAGTAGAGGAAAATCTTTCCGGTATCGATATACCTTAGGGAATAGGATTACTAGAGTTGGAGAGGTATCACCAGGATACTGTGCACATATCGTACAAACCGATACGTGCATTAAGCAGTTGGAAGAATTAGGGTCAGGAGATTTCACCTGGAAGGTTTGTAACATGGTCATGTCCTTCTCCGTCCCTTATGTTCTCCCCGATGATGCATATTTCATATGCGGGAGAAAGGCGTACAAATGGCTTGCCCCAAACTCTGAAGGATTGTGTTATATTGGAAAAGTATTGCCTGAAGTGATGACTGTTACACATGACAAAATGAAGGACATACACCGTGGTGCCCAAGCTCCTTATACTCACACTCATTACGAGCACCGAGTTAAAAGACAACTGTCAGAAAGGTTAGAGCATCCGGCCTCTGATCTTATCCATGAATCCACCGGGATTCAGGTTCTGGTAGCGTTAGATTTCACTCGTACCGCTCGAGGAGTGATGAATTATAAATACATTTCCGCACTCGCCAATTTGTTAGATAATATCACTGAAATGTATGATGACACGTTTAGATACACTGGAAGAGAACTTCAAGCTTATAAAACAGAACTAGTTCAGCATAGGATGGTTCTTAATTATCTTACAGCAGTAACAGGCGGATATTGTGTTACATTGGCAACACAGTACGGCATAAAGTGTTGCACGTATATCACAAATAGCACCGAGGATCCGGTAGAGGTCATAGACCAAAAGATGGATGATATTCTGCAATTAAAGTGGGAATTTCGTCGAAAACACAATCTCACCCTTGCTGCTGTAGGTAATGAGCTGACTGGTTGGGTGTCATGGTTGAACCCGCGAAATTGGTTCTCCGGTTTAGGAGAGTGGGCTCAAGGAGTCATAATGGATGTTGGAAAGTTTCTACTATGTATCTTAGGTGTCGTTATATCGATTGGATTGATATTTAGATGCGGGCAGGCTTTAATGAGGTGCAAACAAAGTACAAAAGTGATGAGCTTGAGGAGTGAGGAAACTGTAATTAACCTGGATTTGATTTATGACCCAATGATAGAAACCAGAATGTGATGAAAATGCGATTATACGGTCCGTTTCTTTCACCTGTTTTTCTGCTTTTTCTCCAAGATACAAAGACCCCCTTGGACGAGGAAGCTGACGAGACGAGATGTATACAGACAACAGACAAGCACCAAAGAAGAAGATTTGACAACTTTAAATATGGACACTTGATGAACTTTGCCATGGATCCCCAGTTTCCCTAGTATCTTTAAACTCACGCTAGCCCAACATTTTTGTAAATCTGATGGCTCAGACAAAGCTATTTGCTCATGCCTAAGGAGCAATACAGCGCAAAGAAGACGACTCTCAACAGATACCGAAAACAACTTCGACGACAGATGTACATTTCCCTGACAGAATATCATTGCATTTTTCGTAAGTGTTCTTTATCTTCATCTCTACAACCCTCAGGTAACGACACACATAGACGATAGGGAATACAGGCACAGATATCAGCAACCACATACCTCCCCCATTCATGTATCATCAACTAAAATGTGCTCCCCCATTTTGTTACAACCACAGCCGAAATGAGCTCGGTAAAGTTTGACAGCCCATCCACAGACCCTTAGTACGGGATAAGAAGGAATTCAAATGTATACTTCGCAATACCTCGAAGCTTGATGTACAACACGTACGGCACGATGATACATGACCCCCCCAAACATGGATTCATACACACATGCTTCTGCTTTCTCACTAGGTCATACCCTCTTCACACCTTCTCCTCTCTCCTCCCTTACCCAACCATGGAAATGTATTAACCCCTGACATATATTTTTCTCTTTTTGAAATGTTTTAGGAAGTGGCAGTTATTGGTGACTGCCAAAGGGTGGACTGTCAAAGTCAAAAATATTACATAGAGAGACCATATAAACTGCACACATATAAGCCGCTATACTTGCAAATATGCGCAGCGAGCACAGCAAACACCAGACATAATGGAGATTTAGAATTGGCTGATGAATTAATGTCATGGATGTGTATCATTCGAACCGAACCAGATAAACACATCATGTTTGGTATTGAAGCAAGCAGAATAAGGTGTGGGTTAGTTTGAGGCCTGTTGTGTTGTTGTGGGACATTGCAGCGGATAGATATGATTATATGTATAAAAGCTAAGATCATATTGTTAGAACAATGGATGCTCAAGACAACCTTTTACTAAGTTTTCAGGGCTGAACCTGATTAGCATATACAAAGAGAATGGTGACTCAGTACAAAGGAGAAAGAAAGACCCCTCCCCCAGGTACTGGTCAAACAGGAAGGTAGTGGTCAGGTGTGGCCTCAGAGAACAGATGTAATGTAGCTACACTCACAGACACACACACAGCTACCTGGCACCAAGCAGCATGGCGGCTGAATCCCCAGGACATCCTCCAAACTAAAGGCTAAGTATTGAACCTCACATGGCTAGATAAGGAAACAGACAGATTGCTTTCTGGTTTAAATAGGATATTGTAACTTGGTTGTGTGATTGTTGGGTGTTTGTGGATACTCTGTGAAGTCCGTGATGAATTGGAACAGTATACAATCTGTAGTATAGTATTTGTGGTATTTGTTTGCCTATGGAGATTTAAAATAGATTGTGCTGGTTAGTTATAATATATATATCCTGTTAATCATAAATACCACCATGCAGTTACGTTTGTGTTAATTACATTGTGATCTGGTCTTGTGATGAATATGCTCTGGTTATTGAGATACTGAAGTTGTTTGGGATGTGAAATTATGAGATGGTTCTAGGAAGTTGGATTACATTGTGAAAGGTGTTTTAGATGGTTTGGAATTGTAAAATCAGAACATATGCATTGTTTTGAGGCTTGGACATTTTGGAAGAAAATGGAGTCTTGTGTTTTCTGCTATGTGATTGTGGTTTAGTATAGAGTGCCATGTGTTTGGACCTGCAAATCTAAAATGGCTGCTGCTGGATGTCTTCCCCTCCCCCTTTCAGCCATGTGGTGCAGTCTTTGGAATTATGGGAGTTTTCTCAAAATGGAGTCTAGCTTCCATCCCATGCTGTATTCAGCATTGACTAACTGCGCAGCGATTGTCTCTCACATGTGTAGTTTTATCTGCAACCATGTTGTCTCTTATTTAACGTTATCATTGTCTTTCTGTGAGCCAATTTCTCTCTCTCTCTCTATCTCTCTCTCTCCTCTTTTCCCTTATATCTCTCATAGTATTATAGCATTGTATTGTATTGTATTTAGGTCAGTGTAGTATTGTCTTTTTGTATTTATTGTTTAGTTCTGTGGTTAGGAAGTCTCTGTTATATTGTAGTGTATCATTTGTACTGTTATCCCCTTTTACAAGTATATTAGATATAATACAGTTAATAGGCTTTGGAACCTAAACCAGCATCTGTGTATTTTCTATAGTGTTAAGTGTTCACTTGAGCGTCGGTGACGCTCAAGCAGCTTTGTAGATAGTCAGGTTACACAAGGTTGCACTTACACCCTGTACTCACATTAAGGTATTCAGTGTATTTCATTGGTATAAGGTTTTAACATAAAGGTATAGTGTTGTAAGCGTCTGCATCGCTGGTGACCTCCTCGTGGTCTCGAGCGTATGCTACGCTACAGCGAATCATTCCCCTAGACATAACCAATAACGTGTCCTGTGATCACTGGGCCGTGAGCGAACGTGACGCTTGAGCGTCTCGCCTACGGCTGAGCGATCGCTACGCAGATAGCGTACCATTACGGTACTTCTTAAGTAAACAGCGTACAGTGTTCTTAGCTTCATAAAGGGTTGTTTATACGACAAAGGAATTTAGCATTGTCAGGACCGCACCGGCACCACCCCTGGACAGTGTCCTACATTTACACTACATCGCTCCCAGCATGCACTAATGGACCGCACCGGCACCACCCCTGGACAGTCTCCCACATTTACAATACATCTCTCCCAGCATGCGCTAAGGGACCACACCGGCACCACCCCTGGACAGTTTTCTACGTTTATACTACATCTCTCCATGGATGCGCTAAGGGACCGCACCGGCACCACCCTTGGACAGTCTCCTACATTTACACTACATCTCTCCCAGCATTCGCTAATGGACCGCACCGGCACCACCCCTGGACAGTCTCCTACATTTACACTACATCTCTCCCAGCATGCACTAAGGGACCGCACCAGCACCACCCCTGGACAGTCTCCTACATTTACACTACATCTCTCCCAGCATTTGCTAATGGACCGCACCAGCACCACCCCTGGACAGTCTCCTACATTTACACTACATCTCTCCAAGCATGCGCTAAGGGACTACACCATACTACCCCTGGACAGTCTACTACATTTACACTACATCTCTCCATGGATGCGCTAAGGGACCGCACCGGCACCACCCCTGGACAGTCTTCTACATTTACACTACATCTCTCCTAGCATCCGCTAAGGGACCATAGCGGCATCACCCCTGGAGAGTCTACTACATTTACACTACATCTCTCCAAGCATGTGCTAAGGGACTGCACCACA
Organism: Pseudophryne corroboree; assembly: GCF_028390025.1. NCBI lineage: Eukaryota > Metazoa > Chordata > Amphibia > Anura > Myobatrachidae > Pseudophryne > Pseudophryne corroboree. Next base: position 29,493 of record NW_026967539.1, read on the forward strand.
CTACCCCTGGACAGTCTCCTACATTTACACTACATCTCTCCCAGCATGCGCTCAAGGACCGCACTGGTACCACCCCTGGACAGTCTTCTACATTTACACTACATCTCTCCAAGCATCCGCTAAGGGACCATAGCGGCATCACCCCTGGAGAGTCTCCTACATTTACACTACATCTCTCCATGGATGCGCTAAGGGACCGCACCGGCACCACCCCTGGACAGTCTCCTACATTTACACTACATCTCTCCCAGCATTCGCTAATGGACCGCACCGGCACCACCCCTGGACAGTCTCCTACATTTACACTACATCTGTTAGGCGCCGAGGGTCCGCCCGTCAGTGCGGCCCGGCGCCTAGCAACTAGGGACGCCGCAGGCAGACAGCCGCCGGCTCCCTAGCAACGCTAGACGCCGGGCGCACGGAGCCGCTCTGACCATAGCAACGGGGACGCCACTGTCGGACCGCGTTCCCCGTTGCTAGGTCTAATGAATCAGGTCAAATTGCATCCTGGCCGTGCAGCATGCAGCTGCACGGCATAATTAACATTACCCTGTCTGGATCCGGATTGGAGGGGTTCTAAATAAAAGCACTCTCAGGACTTCTCACAGACGCCGGTGTTAGCTTCCTGTTGCTGTGTCTGTTACAGAGAGTTTCCAGTCCTGCTCCATCCGGTTGTTCCTGTCCTCAGTGATCCAGTACTCGGAATTGGTCATCTTTCCTGGAGTCCTACCGAGCACCTTTAACATCCAGTGGTGTTCGTGAGTCGCGGCGTAGCCGTGTGTTGCGGCTTGACCGCTTACTATTTATTATTTAGTTTTATTGTGTTCCGGAGCTTTTGCGGAGGATTCCGCTCCCACTAGTCCACTCTGGTATCCAGCGGTGCTGGATAGGAGTAACGGATCAGTGGATCTTTGGTTGTCCTTTTCCCTGGCGGTTTGTCCGCACATACTTTTGGTTAAGTTAGATAGCTTGTAACCCCTGGTCTGGTTGCTTAGTCAGAGGGCCCCTTGTTATCACCCTGTCTCGGATTTCCCTTTGTCTCCCATTAAGACCTGAGGGGGCATCGGGGTTGGGCAGACATAATCCGCCCTTCGAACGCGGCTGCCATGGGCTCAAGCAACCATAGTCTCGCAGGGGATTTCTGATAACACGGGCGAGACAACGGAGTTAGGGCGCCAGGGGTTACTAGGCTTTCCTGCTCCCGTAACCAGCATATCTTTCCAGTACTCAGACCTCTGCCATAAGATCTCATCTGGTCTGGAGTACGGGAATCATAACATTAACACCGGCCAGACTAAAATTTAAAATTAACAGGAGTTAATTTTTTCCCTTATTCAGTTGGGAGATTTTGTCAGCTTCATGAATCCCACCGGTGTTGGGCCAAATCCTGGCCAGCTTTTAGTTAGCCAGATCCAAGAGCTTACTCAGATGGTTCAGGATCTGTCCCTTCGGGTGAGGTCACTGGAAGATCTGTTACGGACTTCCCCGAGGGTCATTCCTGAACCAAAAATGCATCTGCCTGACCGTTTTTCTGGGGATAGAAAGCAGTTTTTTAATTTTAAAGAGTCTTGTAAACTGTATTTTCGTTTAAGACCAGTATCCTCAGGTACGGAATCTCAGCGGGTAGGAATTATTATTTCTCTGCTACAGGGGGATCCTCAGACCTGGGCTTTTGGTTTAAAGACAGATGATCCAGCTTTATTGTCTGTAGACGCCTTTCTGGGGTCCTTAGGGCTTTTGTATGACGACCCTGATAGAGAGGCATCCGCCGAGAGTCAGTTGCGTGCTCTCAGACAGGGTAGGAATCCCGCAGAGATTTATTGTACAGAGTTTCGCCGTTGGTCGAACGACTGTGGATGGAATGACCCAGCCTTGCGCAGTCAGTTTCGCCTCGGCTTATCCGAGTCTATAAAAGACAGTCTCCTTCAGTATCCCGTTCCTGAGACTCTCGATAAACTCATGGAGCTCTCTATTAAGATTGATCGTCGTCTCAGAGAGCGGAGGGCTGAAAAAGGAGCATCTGTCGGGTCTACTCCTTGTGTTTTTTCCATTCCTGTGGACATAGAGGAGCCCATGCAGATAGGCCTCTCCAAACTGTCTCCAGAAGAAAGAACCAGAAGGCAAAATTCTGGTCTTTGTTTATACTGTGGGGGTAAGGGACATTTTGCCCGTAGTTGTCCGAACAAGTCGGGAAACGCCTCGACCAAGTGAGTTGTGAGGGGGTTCACTTTGGTCTACAGCTTATCTCCTCAAATAATTCACTGTTGGTTCCAGCTAAAGTTTCCTTTGGCAGCCTCTGTTCTTCGGTCTCGGCTTTTGTGGACAGTGGAGCTGCAGGGAACTTTATGGATTTAACATGGGCCAAGGCCTTAGGTATTCCTCAGTTAGCCTTGGGTAGGTGTATCACCATGCATGGTTTAGATGGGAGTCCCTTGTCCAATGGGGTTATTTCTCTCTGTACACCTTCTGTTCTACTTTCGGTAGGAGCTCTGCATTCTGAAAAGATTGAGTTTTTCCTTACCCATTGCCCAGCAGTTCCTGTGGTTCTGGGTCACCCTTGGCTGGCCTTTCATAATCCCATCATTGATTGGCAGTTGGGGGAGATCTTACAATGGGGTACCATCTGTAATAAGGAATGTATTACGCTTCCCATCAGAATTGCTGCTGTCATTCCCGCACCCATTCCTGTGGTATACCAGGATTTTGTTGATGTATTTTCCAAGGGCAATGCGGATATTCTGCCTCCCCATAGGCCTTATGATTGTTCTATTGAGTTAATTCCTGGTGCCACTTTGCCTAAGGGAAGGTTATATGCATTGTCCGGACCTGAAACTGTGGCCATGAATGAGTATGTTAAAGAAAGCCTAGGGAAAGGATTTATCAGGCCATCTAAATCCCCTTTAAGTGCAGGCTTCTTCTTCGTGGAGAAGAAGGATGGATCACTCAGACCTTGCATCGACTTTAGAGCCTTGAATAAAATCTCTGTAAAGAATACTTACCCTTTGCCGCTGATTTCTGTCCTCTTTGATCAGCTACGTTCGGCGGTGATTTTTTCTAAGATTGACCTGAGAGGAGCATATAACCTCATCAGAATCAAGTCATGGGATGAGTGGAAAACGGCATTCAGTACTCAGTCAGGCCACTATGAGTATCTGGTTATGCCTTTCGGCCTGTCCAACGCTCCGGCAGTTTTCCAGGATCTCATTAACGATGTGCTCCGTGAATTTCTTGGAAAATTCGTTGTAGTCTACTTAGACGATATTTTGATATATTCTGACTCTATAGAACAACATGTTACCCAGGTGCGTCAGGTTCTAAAAAAATTACGTGAAAATCACCTATATGCCAAGCTGGAGAAGTGTGAATTTCATGTCACGGAGGTATCCTTTTTAGGGTACATTATTTCCCCTCGGGGATTCTGTATGGAACCAAAGAAGCTCCAAGCCATCCTTAGTTGGGCGCAACCCACCAATTTAAAAGCAATTCAGCGCTTTTTAGGGTTTGCAAATTACTATAGAAGATTTATTCACTCTTTCTCTGACCTAGTTGCTCCCATTGTGGCACTGACTAAGAAGGGAGCAGATCCTACCAACTGGTCACGTGATGCGGAGTTATCTTTTCAGGCCTTGAAACAAGCCTTTGTCTCAGCCCCTGTCCTCAGACATCCCAACCCAGAATTGCCTTTCATTGTTGAGGTCGATGCCTCGGAGGTTGGCGTAGGGGCTATCCTGTCTCAGAAGGATCCGGATTCCCTAGAATTACATCCTTGTGCCTTCATGTCCAGGAAATTCTCATCTGCTGAATCCAACTACGATGTTGGTAACCGGGAATTACTGGCTATTAAATGGGCTTTTGAGGAGTGGAGGCATTGGCTTGAAGGAGCCACTCATACCATTTCAGTTTTGACTGATCACAAAAATCTTCAATACATTGAATCAGCCAAACGGCTTAATGCCCGGCAAGCTCGTTGGGCTTTATTTTTTACTCGTTTCAAGTTCATTATCACCTTCAGGCCAGGTTCCAAGAATACCAAGGCAGATGCCCTATCACGCAGTTTTCTTCCAGTTCAAGACAACAGTCCTGTTACTCCCATACTTCCGTCTTCAGTCATTCGGGCAGGCCTCACACAAGATTTATTTACCCAGTTGAAGCAGCTTCAACATCAAGCTCCTGGTAATACTCCTGCTGGTCGTCTTTATGTCCCCGAGTTTTTGAGAGCAACGGTTTTGACAGAGTTTCACGATAGCAAAGTTGCCGGGCATCCGGGGATCGCTAAGACTTTTGAATTAGTTTCCCGCTCGGTATGGTGGCCTGGTCTTTCCAAAGACATTAAGGAGTTTGTTTTTTCTTGTCAGGTCTGTGCACAGCATAAGGTTCCCCGTTCCTTGCCTATCGGTCAACTTATGCCCTTGAATGTTCCTCTTAGGCCATGGTCTCATATTTCCATGGATTTTGTGGTGGACCTCCCTCTGTCAGCCGGATGCCGAGTCATATGGGTGGTAGTGGACCGTTTTAGCAAAATGGCCCATTTTATTGCTCTTCCCCGATTGCCATCTGCCCAGGGATTGGCAGTCTTGTTCCTCCGCCATGTTTTCAGACTCCATGGGTTACCCACTGATATTGTTTCTGATCGGGGTCCACAATTCATTGCACAATTTTGGAAGTCTTTTTGTGCCTCATTGAAGATGAAATTATCTTTAACGTCTGGCTACCATCCCCAATCCAACGGGCAGACTGAGCGAGTCAATCAATCATTAAAACAATATTTGCGTTTGTACTCGGCCAAACTCCAAAATGACTGGTCTGAGTTTCTTCCGTTAGCAGAGTTTGCTTACAACAATGCCTGTCTTTCCTCCACCAATGTATCTCCATTTTTTACAGTTTTTGGTTTTCACCCTAGAGTTAATTCCTTTTTTCAACATTCCTCTGTCTCCTCACTGACCTTGACCTCTCATCTCAAACTCATTTGGAGAAAAGTGCACCTGGCTCTCAGAAAAGCGGCATTTCGGGAGAAAAATTTTTCTGACAGGCTCCGGCGGCCGTGCACTTTCAAAGTTGGAGATAGGGTATGGTTGTCGACTCGCAACATTAAACTTCGACAAACCTCAGCCAGATTGGGTCCTAAATTTATTGGACCATTTCAAATTATCAAAAAAGTCAATCCAGTGGCTTTCCGGTTACGGTTACCAAAAACTTTACGGATCGGAAATACCTTCCATTGCTCCTTGTTAAAACCTTATGTTTCGTCCAGTAAATTTCCTCGCAAGATCTCTCAGGGGAAATCACCAATAGACGTACAGGGTCAGCAGGAGTTCTTAGTGGAGAAGGTTCTCGATTCCAAGTTGTCCCGGGGTCGGCTTTATTTTTTGGTGCATTGGAGAGGTTATGGTCCAGAGGAAAGGTCTTGGGTCCTGGATGAGGATCTCCATGCCCCGAGGCTCAAAAGGGCGTTTTTTCGAGAATTTCCTCAGAAGCCTGGCCTTAGGGGTTCCTTGACCCCTCCTCAAGGGGGGGGGTACTGTTAGGCGCCGAGGGTCCGCCCGTCAGTGCGGCCCGGCGCCTAGCAACTAGGGACGCCGCAGGCAGACAGCCGCCGGCTCCCTAGCAACGCTAGACGCCGGGCGCACGGAGCCGCTCTGACCATAGCAACGGGGACGCCACTGTCGGACCGCGTTCCCCGTTGCTAGGTCTAATGAATCAGGTCAAATTGCATCCTGGCCATGCAGCATGCAGCTGCACGGCATAATTAACATTACCCTGTCTGGATCCGGATTGGAGGGGTTCTAAATAAAAGCACTCTCAGGACTTCTCACAGACGCCGGTGTTAGCTTCCTGTTGCTGTGTCTGTTACAGAGAGTTTCCAGTCCTGCTCCATCCGGTTGTTCCTGTCCTCAGTGATCCAGTACTCGGAATTGGTCATCTTTCCTGGAGTCCTACCGAGCACCTTTAACATCCAGTGGTGTTCGTGAGTCGCGGCGTAGCCGTGTGTTGCGGCTTGACCGCTTACTATTTATTATTTAGTTTTATTGTGTTCCGGAGCTTTTGCGGAGGATTCCGCTCCCACTAGTCCACTCTGGTATCCAGCGGTGCTGGATAGGAGTAACGGATCAGTGGATCTTTGGTTGTCCTTTTCCCTGGCGGTTTGTCCGCACATACTTTTGGTTAAGTTAGATAGCTTGTAACCCCTGGTCTGGTTGCTTAGTCAGAGGGCCCCTTGTTATCACCCTGTCTCGGATTTCCCTTTGTCTCCCATTAAGACCTGAGGGGGCATCGGGGTTGGGCAGACATAATCCGCCCTTCGAACGCGGCTGCCATGGGCTCAAGCAACCATAGTCTCGCAAGGGATTTCTGATAACACGGGCGAGACAACGGAGTTAGGGCGCCAGGGGTTACTAGGCTTTCCTGCTCCCGTAACCAGCATATCTTTCCAGTACTCAGACCTCTGCCATAAGATCTCATCTGGTCTGGAGTACGGGAATCATAACAACATCTCTCCCAGCATGCACTAAGGGACCGCACCAGCACCACCCCTGGACAGTCTCCTACATTTACACTACATCTCTCCCAGCATTTGCTAATGGACCGCACCAGCACCACCCCTGGACAGTCTCCTACATTTACACTACATCTCTCCATGGATGCGCTAAGGGACCGTACCGGCACCACCCCTGGACAGTCTCCTACATTTACACTACATCTCTCCAAGCATGCGCTAAGGGACTACACCATACTACCCCTGGACAGTCTACTACATTTACACTACATCTCTCCATGGATGCGCTAAGGGACCGCACCGGCACCACCCCTGGACAGTCTTCTACATTTACACTACATCTCTCCTAGCATCCGCTAAGGGACCATAGCGGCATCACCCCTGGAGAGTCTACTACATTTACACTACATCTCTCCAAGCATGTGCTAAGGGACTGCACCACACTACCCCTGGACAGTCTCCTACATTTACACTACATCTCTCCCAGCATGCGCTCAAGGACCGCACTGGTACCACCCCTGGACAGTCTTCTACATTTACACTACATCTCTCCTAGCATCCGCTAAGGGACCATAGCGGCATCACCCCTGGAGAGTCTCCTACATTTACACTACATCTCTCCAAGGATGTGCTAAGAGACTGCACCGGCACCACCCCTGGACAGTCTCCTACATTTACACTACATCTCTCCCAGCATTCGCTAAGGGACTGCACCGGCACCACCCCTGGACAGTGTCCTACATTTATACTACATCGCTCCCAGCATGCACTAATGGACCACACCGGCACCACCCCTGGACAGTCTCCAACATTTACACTACATCTCTCCCAGCATGCGCTAAGGGACCACACCGGCACCACCCCTGGACAGTCTTCTACATTTACACTACATCTCTCCATGGATGCGCTAAGGGATCACACCGGCACCACCCCTGGACAGTCTCCAACATTTACACTACATTTCTCCCAGCATGCGCTAAGGGACCACACCGGCACCACCCCTGGACAGTCTTCTACATTTACACTACATCTCTCCATGGATGCGCTCAGGGACCACACCGGCACCACCCCTGGACAGTCTCCTAAATTTACACTACATCTCTCCCAGCATTCGCTAATGGACCGCACCGGCACCACCCCTGGACAGTCTCCTACATTTACACTACATCTCTCCCAGCATGCACTAAGGGACCGCACCAGCACCACCCCTGGACAGTCTCCTACATTTACACTACATCTCTCCCAGCATTCGCTAATGGACCGCACCGGCACCACCCCTGGACAGTCTCCTATATTTACACTACATCTCTAGTAGAACACAGGAGTTATAGTATATGAACACAGGAGCACTGGCAGATGAAGACAGTAGTGCTGGCAGGTGATCACAGGAACAATTACAGATGAACACTACCAGGATCAGATTGACACATATGCTGCTTACAAACCACTTAATCTGTTTGAATGTATGTGATGTGTTTCTTGTTATTTCCTATGTATGTGATTGAATTTATTGTGGATAGTTAGTGTAGTTTTAGTCTGTTGACCCACCCAGTGCAATCTGTTCTACGATCAATTAGCAATTCAATCAGGTGACCAAATGTTCAGAGGTAGGCGTGTTTTTAATCAGAGACAGTATTTATTTAGATTCAGTTAAGGGGTCAGCTTGCTGGGGGTTGCTTGAATGGAATTTAATAAGTTGGAATTAAGAAGTGTGTTATCCGAACAGTTAAAAAAACTGTTGAACAAACATTGAACAACATCAAGGAAAGATAACTTACTTTAACAACTTTATTCCTACTCCACTTAACCCAAAGAAACACAAACTACCACAGCATGTTCACCATACTACTGTTTCTTATTTCAGTTCATGGAATTCTCACCAAATGTAACACATTCTACACTCACCCTAAAACTCGCCCCTCTGTGCACATTACAGCTTCTATTCTCCACTCCCCTCTTCTAAAAACTCATGAGCTTTATACTTACTTCTCTGCAAGTACTTTGACAACCACAATTGGCCACAGAATAAACACTCACAAACATCCACCAATATTTATCTCACTCTTCTGCTTTTATTAGCTGGTGACATATCACCAAATCCAGGCCCCAACCACCTTCCCCTCTCTGTCTCAAAACAACATAGAAATCCATCTAACCTCATAAATATCACGTGTACCCATCCCCCTCCAAGTCACTAAAATGTGCCTTATGGAATGCACGCTCTGTTTGTAACAAATTAACATACATCCATGACCTTTTCATATCTAAGAACTTCAACCTGCTGGCTATAACAGAAACATGGCTCACACAATCAGACACAGCCTCCCCTGCAGCACTGTCACATGGTGGTTTCCACTTCACACACAACTCCAGGCCTGGTAATAGTAAAGGTGGTGGGGTTGGAATCTTACTGTCACAGTTTTTCACATACACTGTTCTACCTCAGGTTCCATCACTCGCATTCACATCATTTGAAGTTCACTCTATCAGGATTTTCACCCCCTTCTCTCCGGTTGTTGTAACGATCTATCGCCCTCCTGGGCAACCCAAACAACAATTTCTAGAAGATTTTTCTGCTGGCTCCCACACTTCTTATCCTCTGACATCTGCACCATCATTATTGCCGATTTCAATATAGCTATTGACAGTCCACAATCTGTCCATGCCTCCAAACTCCTCTCTCTAACCTCCTCTTTTGGCCTAAACCAATGGTCCGACTCCTCTACTCACCAGGAGGGCCACTGACTTGATCTTGTGTTCACCAGGCTCTGCTCAGTTTCCAAATTCATTAACACTCCTTTCCCTCTCTCTGATCACAACCTGATCACCTTCACAATCTCTTCTATTACTTTAAATTCTATGACACTAAAACCAAGCAAGCCTAACCCGCAGAAATAGTACTATAAATTTTCAACAACTTTCCACTTCTCTGCAACAACTTCTCTCACCAATCTCTACATTTACCACGCCTGACACTGCTGTATCCCACCTGCACCAGACCCTAGAGAGTGCCCTTGATGAAGTGGCTCCAGCTACCCATCACCCTCCACGTAGGCTTAGATGCCAACCATGGCACTCTAAATCAACAAGACACCTACAAAAACTGTCACATAAGGTAGAACGTCAGTGGCGGAAATCTCAGAATCCAAGTGACATTCTCACATATAAGACTACCTACCACTCCTAACGTCAGGCCCTGGACACTGCCAAACAAACATATTTCTAATCTCTCATCTCTTATCATGCTACCAACCCCAAGCGACTTTTTAAAACCGAAGAATCAAATGGTATGTGGGCGCTAGTAATCGGCTATGAGACACCAAAAATACCAATACTGTTCTAAGACTGCAGCTTCCCAAATTGAGGTGCTGATCCTCAACCAAAATTAAATAAAAATAATGAAAAACCACTCAGAGAAGCGCTGTCGTTAAACAGTATTAATAAAATTTATTATTAAAAATATATTTAATGTGTATATATATCACAATGCAATACATAAACCAAGTATCCTGTAATTTTGCAGTGATCACTATAAATAGCAATAAAATATAAGATACATTGTAAAAAAACTCCCTTAGAAATGTAACCTCTTATATTCCGGATCAATGTACAACATTTATACTTATCAGATGCTCCTTATAATGAGCTCCATGCATGGGCTAAATGATCTCAAGGACTTATTTGAATATTCCTTTAAATTTGAGAGTCCATCCACACTGAAAATGATGTACTTGAGTTGTCTAGTGCTTGATGAAAAGCTTAAATGCTCACACTCTTATCCACCAATGAAGAAAGGCTCTTTGTGGGTAGCTTATATGGACTTAATACCATGTATAACACAATGACTTTTGAGCTGGAACCGCTATTTGTACAGTCTCGTGCAGAGCTTACCCTGGCCTTAGAAGTAGAGGGATTGAGCGGTGTCTCCTTCTTAATAGTGGGCGCCGGCTGCCCACACCACTATGCAGCGGCACGGAGGAGGCTGTCAGGTGCGATGTGTGAGGACAGGACTCACAAGATGATGTTGGAGCGCGGCTTGTACATCAGAAGCCGTTCGCTCGTGGTTACGTAGCGGGAGCCGCCACAGCCCGTTGCTGTGTGTCAAGTCCTGAGTAATGTCCAGGATACCGGATAGCGTGTCGAGCGGAATGCTTGACACGTTTCTCAGCCTCTGAAACTGGGGCTGTTTCATCAGCCCCAGTTTCAGATAGACGCGCTCCAACATCATCACAGGAACACAGGAACACAGGTGATCACAGGAGCGCTGGCAGATGAGCACAGGAGCGCTGGCAGATGACTACAGGAGCGCTTGCAAATGAACACAGGAGTTCTTGCAGATAAACACAGGAGCGCTGGCAGATGAGCACAGGAGCGCTGGAAGATGAGCACAGGAGCGCTTGCAAATGAACACAGGAGTTCTTGTAGATAAACACAGGAGTGCTGGCAGATGAGCACAGGAGCACTGGCAGATGAACACAGGAGATGAGCATAGGAGATGAGTACTGGAGCGCTGGCAGATGAGCACAGAAGCGCTGGCAGATGATCACAGGAGCGCTGGCAGATGAGCACAGGAGCGCTGGCAAATGATCACAGGAGCGCTGGCAGATGATCACAGGAGCACTGGCAGATGATCACAGGAGCGCTGGCAGATGATCACAGGAGCGCTGGCAGATGATCACAGGAGTGCTGGCAGATGATCACAGGAGCACTGGCAGATGAGCACAGGAGCGCTGGCAAATGATCATAGGAGCGCTGGCAGATGATCACAGGAGCACTGGCAGATGATCACAGGAGCGCTGGCAGATGAGCACAGGAGCGCTGGCAAATGATCACAGGAGCGCTGGCAGATGAACACAGGAGCGCTGGCAGATGATCACAGGAGTGCTGGCAGATGAGCACAGGAGCGCTGGCAGATGATCACAGGAGCGCTGGCAGATGATCACAGGAGCGCTGGCAGATGAGCACAGGAGCGCTGGCAGATGATCACAGGAGCGCTGGCAGATGATCACAGGAGCGCTGGCAGATGAGCACAGGAGCGCTGGCAGGTGATCACAGGAGCGCTGGCAAATGATCACAGGAGCGCTGGCAGATGATCACAGGAGCGCTGGCAGATGATCACAGGAGCGCTGGCAGATGAGCACAGGAGCGCTGGCAGATGAGCACAGGAGCGCTGGCAGATGATCACAGGAGCGCTGGCAGATGAACACAGGAGCGCTGGCAGATGATCACAGGAGTGCTGGCAGATGAGCACAGGAGCGCTGGCAGATGATCACAGGAGCGCTGGCAGATGATCACAGGAGCGCTGGCAGATGATCACAGGAGTGCTGGCAGATGAGCACAGGAGCGCTGTCAGATGATCACAGGAGTGCTGGCAGATGAGCACAGGAGCGCTGGCAGATGATCAGAGGAGCGCTGGCAGATGATCACAGGAGCGCTGGCAGATGAGCACAGGAGCGCTGGCAGATGATCACAGGAGCGCTGGCAGATGATCACAGGAGCGCTGGCAGATGAGCACAGGAGCGCTGGAAGATGAGCACAGGAGCGCTAGCAGATGATCACAGGAGCGCTGGCAGATGATCACAGGAGCGCTGGCAGATGATCACAGGAGCGCTGGCAGATGATCACAGGAGCGCTGGCAGATGACTACAGGAGCGCTGGCAGATGAATACATGAGTTCTAGTAGATAAACACAGGAGCACTGGCAGATGATCACAGGAGCGCTGGCAGATGAGCACAGGAGCGCTGGCAGGTGATCACAGGAGCGCTGGCAAATGATCACAGGAGCGCTGGCAGATGATCACAGGAGCGCTGGCAGATGATCACAGGAGCGCTGGCAGATGAGCACAGAAGCGCTGGCAGATGATCACAGGAGCGCTGGCAGATGAGCACAGGAGCGCTGGCAGATGAGCACAGGAGCGCTGGCAGATGATCACAGGAGCGCTGGCAGATGAGCACAGGAGCGCTGGCAAATGATCACAGGAGCACTGGCAGATGAACACAGGAGCGCTGGCAGATGATCACAGGAGTGCTGGCAGATGAGCACAGGAGCGCTGGCAGATGATCACAGGAGCGCTGGCAGATGATCACAGGAGCGCTGGCAGATGAGCACAGGAGCGCTGGCAGATGATCACAGGAGCGCTGGCAGATGAACACAGGAGCGCTGGCAGATGATCACAGGAGTGCTGGCAGATGAGCACAGGAGCGCTGGCAGATGATCACAGGAGCGCTGGCAGATGATCACAGGAGCGCTGGCAGATGATCACAGGAGTGCTGGCAGATGAGCACAGGAGCGCTGTCAGATGATCACAGGAGTGCTGGCAGATGAGCACAGGAGCGCTGGCAGATGATCAGAGGAGCGCTGGCAGATGATCACAGGAGCGCTGGCAGATGAGCACAGGAGCGCTGGCAGATGATCACAGGAGCGCTGGCAGAGGATCACAGGAGCGCTGGCAGATGAGCACAGGAGCGCTGGAAGATGAGCACAGGAGCGCTGGCAGATGATCACAGGAGCGCTGGCAGATGATCACAGGAGCGCTGGCAGATGATCACAGGAGCGCTGGCAGATGACTACAGGAGCGCTGGCAGATGAATACATGAGTTCTAGTAGATAAACACAGGAGCACTGGCAGATGATCACAGGAGCGCTGGCAGATGAGCACAGGAGCGCTGGCAGGTGATCACAGGAGCGCTGGCAAATGATCACAGGAGCGCTGGCAGATGATCACAGGAGCGCTGGCAGGTGATCACAGGAGCGCTGGCAGATGATCACAGGAGCGCTGGCAGATGATCACAGGAGCGCTGGCAGATGATCACAGGAGCGCTGGCAGATGAGCACAGAAGCGCTGGCAGATGATCACAGGAGCGCTGGCAGATGAGCACAGGAGCGCTGGCAGATGAGCACAGGAGCGCTGGCAGATGAACACAGAAGTGCTGGCAGATGAGCACAGAAGTGCTGGCAAATGATCACAGGAGCGCTGGCAGATGAACACAGGATTTCTAGTAGATGATCACAGGAGTGCTGGCAGATGAGCACAGGAGCGCTGCAGATGAGCACAGGAGCGCTGGCAGATGAGCACAGGAGCGCTGACAACTGATCACAGGAGTGCTGGCAGATGAGCACAGGAGCGCTGGCAGATGATCACAGGAGCGCTGGCAGATGAGCACAGGAGCGCTGGCAGGTGATCACAGGAGCGCTGGCAAATGATCACAGGAGCGCTGGCAGATGATCACAGGAGCGCTGGCAGATGATCACAGGAGCGCTGGCAGATGAGCACAGAAGCGCTGGCAGATGATCACAGGAGCGCTGGCAGATGAGCACAGGAGCGCTGGCAGATGAGCACAGGAGCGCTGGCAAATGATCACAGGAGCGCTGGCAGATGATCACAGGAGCACTGGCAGATGATCACAGGAGCGCTGGCAGATGAGCACAGGAGCGCTGGCAAATGATCACAGGAGCGCTAGCAGATGAACACAGGAGCGCTGGCAGATGATCACAGGAGTGCTGGCAGATGAGCACAGGAGCGCTAGCAGATGATCACAGGAGCGCTGGCAGATGATCACAGGAGCGCTGGCAGATGATCACAGGAGCGCTGGCAGATGATCACAGGAGCGCTGGCAGATGACTACAGGAGCGCTGGCAGATGAATACATGAGTTCTAGTAGATAAACACAGGAGCACTGGCAGATGATCACAGGAGCGCTGGCAGATGAGCACAGGAGCGCTGGCAGGTGATCACAGGAGCGCTGGCAAATGATCACAGGAGCGCTGGCAGATGATCACAGGAGCGCTGGCAGATGATCACAGGAGCGCTGGCAGATGAGCACAGAAGCGCTGGCAGATGATCACAGGAGCGCTGGCAGATGAGCACAGGAGCGCTGGCAGATGAGCACAGGAGCGCTGGCAGATGATCACAGGAGCGCTGGCAGATGATCACAGGAGCGCTGGCAGATGAGCACAGGAGCGCTGGCAAATGATCACAGGAGCGCTGGCAGATGAACACAGGAGCGCTGGCAGATGATCACAGGAGTGCTGGCAGATGAGCACAGGAGCGCTGGCAGATGATCACAGGAGCGCTGGCAGATGATCACAGGAGCGCTGGCAGATGAGCACAGGAGCGCTGGCAGATGATCACAGGAGCGCTGGCAGATGAACACAGGAGCGCTGGCAGATGATCACAGGAGTGCTGGCAGATGAGCACAGGAGCGCTGGCAGATGATCACAGGAGCGCTGGCAGATGATCACAGGAGCGCTGGCAGATGATCACAGGAGTGCTGGCAGATGAGCACAGGAGCGCTGTCAGATGATCACAGGAGTGCTGGCAGATGAGCACAGGAGCGCTGGCAGATGATCAGAGGAGCGCTGGCAGATGATCACAGGAGCGCTGGCAGATGATCACAGGAGCGCTGGCAGATGACTACAGGAGCGCTGGCAGATGAATACATGAGTTCTAGTAGATAAACACAGGAGCACTGGCAGATGATCACAGGAGCGCTAGCAGATGAACACAGGAGCGCTGGCAGATGATCACAGGAGTGCTGGCAGATGAGCACAGGAGCGCTAGCAGATGATCACAGGAGCGCTGGCAGATGATCACAGGAGCGCTGGCAGATGATCACAGGAGCGCTGGCAGATGATCACAGGAGCGCTGGCAGATGACTACAGGAGCGCTGGCAGATGAATACATGAGTTCTAGTAGATAAACACAGGAGCACTGGCAGATGATCACAGGAGCGCTGGCAGATGAGCACAGGAGCGCTGGCAGGTGATCACAGGAGCGCTGGCAAATGATCACAGGAGCGCTGGCAGATGATCACAGGAGCGCTGGCAGATGATCACAGGAGCGCTGGCAGATGAGCACAGAAGCGCTGGCAGATGATCACAGGAGCGCTGGCAGATGAGCACAGGAGCGCTGGCAGATGAGCACAGGAGCGCTGGCAGATGATCACAGGAGCGCTGGCAGATGATCACAGGAGCGCTGGCAGATGATCACAGGAGTGCTGGCAGATGAGCACAGGAGCGCTGTCAGATGATCACAGGAGTGCTGGCAGATGAGCACAGGAGCGCTGGCAGATGATCAGAGGAGCGCTGGCAGATGATCACAGGAGCGCTGGCAGATGATCACAGGAGCGCTGGCAGATGACTACAGGAGCGCTGGCAGATGAATACATGAGTTCTAGTAGATAAACACAGGAGCACTGGCAGATGATCACAGGAGCGCTGGCAGATGAGCACAGGAGCGCTGGCAGGTGATCACAGGAGCGCTGGCAAATGATCACAGGAGCGCTGGCAGATGATCACAGGAGCGCTGGCAGATGATCACAGGAGCGCTGGCAGATGATCACAGGAGCGCTGGCAGATGAGCACAGAAGCGCTGGCAGATGATCACAGGAGCGCTGGCAGATGAGCACAGGAGCGCTGGCAGATGAGCACAGGAGCGCTGGCAGATGAACACAGAAGTGCTGGCAGATGAGCACAGAAGTGCTGGCAAATGATCACAGGAGCGCTGGCAGATGAACACAGGATTTCTAGTAGATGATCACAGGAGTGCTGGCAGATGAGCACAGGAGCGCTGCAGATGAGCACAGGAGCGCTGGCAGATGAGCACAGGAGCGCTGACAACTGATCACAGGAGTGCTGGCAGATGAGCACAGGAGCGCTGGCAGATGATCACAGGAGCGCTGGCAGATGAGCACAGGAGCGCTGGCAGGTGATCACAGGAGCGCTGGCAAATGATCACAGGAGCGCTGGCAGATGATCACAGGAGCGCTGGCAGATGATCACAGGAGCGCTGGCAGATGAGCACAGAAGCGCTGGCAGATGATCACAGGAGCGCTGGCAGATGAGCACAGGAGCGCTGGCAGATGAGCACAGGAGCGCTGGCAAATGATCACAGGAGCGCTGGCAGATGATCACAGGAGCACTGGCAGATGATCAGAGGAGCGCTGGCAGATGAGCACAGGAGCGCTGGCAAATGATCACAGGAGCGCTAGCAGATGAACACAGGAGCGCTGGCAGATGATCACAGGAGCGCTGGCAGATGAGCACAGGAGCGCTGGCAAATGATCACAGGAGCGCTGGCAGATGAACACAGGAGCGCTGGCAGATGATCACAGGAGTGCTGGCAGATGAGCACAGGAGCGCTGGCAGATGAGCACAGAAGCGCTGGCAGATGATCACAGGAGCGCTGGCAGATGAGCACAGGAGCGCTGGCAGATGAGCACAGGAGCGCTGGCAGATGAACACAGAAGTGCTGGCAGATGAGCACAGAAGTGCTGGCAAATGATCACAGGAGCGCTGGCAGATGAACACAGGATTTCTAGTAGATGATCACAGGAGTGCTGGCAGATGAGCACAGGAGCGCTGCAGATGAGCACAGGAGCGCTGGCAGATGAGCACAGGAGCGCTGACAACTGATCACAGGAGTGCTGGCAGATGAGCACAGGAGCGCTGGCAGATGATCACAGGAGCGCTGGCAGATGAGCACAGGAGCGCTGGCAGGTGATCACAGGAGCGCTGGCAAATGATCACAGGAGCGCTGGCAGATGATCACAGGAGCGCTGGCAGATGATCACAGGAGCGCTGGCAGATGAGCACAGGAGCGCTGGCAGATGATCACAGGAGCGCTGGCAGATGAACACAGGAGCGCTGGCAGATGATCACAGGAGTGCTGGCAGATGAGCACAGGAGCGCTGGCAGATGATCACAGGAGCGCTGGCAGATGATCACAGGAGCGCTGGCAGATGATCACAGGAGTGCTGGCAGATGAGCACAGGAGCGCTGTCAGATGATCACAGGAGTGCTGGCAGATGAGCACAGGAGCGCTGGCAGATGATCAGAGGAGCGCTGGCAGATGATCACAGGAGCGCTGGCAGATGAGCACAGGAGCGCTGGCAGATGATCACAGGAGCGCTGGCAGATGATCACAGGAGCGCTGGCAGATGAGCACAGGAGCGCTGGAAGATGAGCACAGGAGCGCTGGCAGATGATCACAGGAGTGCTGGCAGATGAGCACAGGAGCGCTGGCAGATGAGCACAGAAGCGCTGGCAGATGATCACAGGAGCGCTGGCAGATGAGCACAGGAGCGCTAGCAGATGAGCACAGGAGCGCTGGCAGATGAACACAGAAGTGCTGGCAGATGAGCACAGAAGTGCTGGCAAATGATCACAGGAGCGCTGGCAGATGAACACAGGATTTCTAGTAGATGATCACAGGAGTGCTGGCAGATGAGCACAGGAGCGCTGCAGATGAGCACAGGAGCGCTGGCAGATGAGCACAGGAGCGCTGACAACTGATCACAGGAGTGCTGGCAGATGAGCACAGGAGCGCTGGCAGATGATCACAGGAGCGCTGGCAGATGAGCACAGGAGCGCTGGCAGGTGATCACAGGAGCGCTGGCAAATGATCACAGGAGCGCTGGCAGATGATCACAGGAGCGCTGGCAGATGATCACAGGAGCGCTGGCAGATGAGCACAGGAGCGCTGGCAGATGATCACAGGAGCGCTGGCAGATGAACACAGGAGCGCTGGCAGATGATCACAGGAGTGCTGGCAGATGAGCACAGGAGCGCTGGCAGATGATCACAGGAGCGCTGGCAGATGATCACAGGAGCGCTGGCAGATGATCACAGGAGTGCTGGCAGATGAGCACAGGAGCGCTGTCAGATGATCACAGGAGTGCTGGCAGATGAGCACAGGAGCGCTGGCAGATGATCAGAGGAGCGCTGGCAGATGATCACAGGAGCGCTGGCAGATGAGCACAGGAGCGCTGGCAGATGATCACAGGAGCGCTGGCAGATGATCACAGGAGCGCTGGCAGATGAGCACAGGAGCGCTGGAAGATGAGCACAGGAGCGCTGGCAGATGATCACAGGAGCGCTGGCAGATGATCACAGGAGCGCTGGCAGATGATCACAGGAGCGCTGGCAGATGATCACAGGAGCGCTGGCAGATGACTACAGGAGCGCTGGCAGATGAATACATGAGTTCTAGTAGATAAACACAGGAGCACTGGCAGATGATCACAGGAGCGCTGGCAGATGAGCACAGGAGCGCTGGCAGGTGATCACAGGAGCGCTGGCAAATGATCACAGGAGCGCTGGCAGATGATCACAGGAGCGCTGGCAGATGATCACAGGAGCGCTGGCAGATGAGCACAGAAGCGCTGGCAGATGATCACAGGAGCGCTGGCAGATGAGCACAGGAGCGCTGGCAGATGAGCACAGGAGCGCTGGCAGATGATCACAGGAGCGCTGGCAGATGATCACAGGAGCGCTGGCAGATGATCACAGGAGCGCTGGCAGATGAGCACAGGAGCGCTGGCAAATGATCACAGGAGCGCTGGCAGATGAACACAGGAGCGCTGGCAGATGATCACAGGAGTGCTGGCAGATGAGCACAGGAGCGCTGGCAGATGATCACAGGAGCGCTGGCAGATGATCACAGGAGCGCTGGCAGATGAGCACAGGAGCGCTGGCAGATGATCACAGGAGCGCTGGCAGATGAACACAGGAGCGCTGGCAGATGATCACAGGAGTGCTGGCAGATGAGCACAGGAGCGCTGGCAGATGATCACAGGAGCGCTGGCAGATGATCACAGGAGCGCTGGCAGATGATCACAGGAGTGCTGGCAGATGAGCACAGGAGCGCTGTCAGATGATCACAGGAGTGCTGGCAGATGAGCACAGGAGCGCTGGCAGATGATCAGAGGAGCGCTGGCAGATGATCACAGGAGCACTGGCAGATGAGCACAGGAGCGCTGGCAGATGATCACAGGAGCGCTGGCAGAGGATCACAGGAGTGCTGGCAGATGAGCACAGGAGCGCTGGAAGATGAGCACAGGAGCGCTGGCAGATGATCACAGGAGCGCTGGCAGATGATCACAGGAGCGCTGGCAGATGATCACAGGAGCGCTGGCAGATGACTACAGGAGCGCTGGCAGATGAATACATGAGTTCTAGTAGATAAACACAGGAGCACTGGCAGATGAGCACAGGAGCGCTGGCAGATGAGCACAGGAGCGCTGGCAGGTGATCACAGGAGCGCTGGCAAATGATCACAGGAGCGCTGGCAGATGATCACAGGAGCGCTGGCAGGTGATCACAGGAGCGCTGGCAGATGATCACAGGAGCGCTGGCAGATGATCACAGGAGCGCTGGCAGATGTTCACAGGAGCGCTGGCAGATGAGCACAGAAGCGCTGGCAGATGATCACAGGAGCGCTGGCAGATGAGCACAGGAGCGCTGGCAGATGAGCACAGGAGCGCTGGCAGATGAACACAGAAGTGCTGGCAGATGAGCACAGAAGTGCTGGCAAATGATCACAGGAGCGCTGGCAGATGAACACAGGATTTCTAGTAGATGATCACAGGAGTGCTGGCAGATGAGCACAGGAGCGCTGCAGATGAGCACAGGAGCGCTGGCAGATGAGCACAGGAGCGCTGACAACTGATCACAGGAGTGCTGGCAGATGAGCACAGGAGCGCTGGCAGATGATCACAGGAGCGCTGGCAGATGAGCACAGGAGCGCTGGCAGGTGATCACAGGAGCGCTGGCAAATGATCACAGGAGCGCTGGCAGATGATCACAGGAGCGCTGGCAGATGATCACAGGAGCGCTGGCAGATGAGCACAGAAGCGCTGGCAGATGATCACAGGAGCGCTGGCAGATGAGCACAGGAGCGCTGGCAGATGAGCACAGGAGCGCTGGCAAATGATCACAGGAGCGCTGGCAGATGATCACAGGAGCACTGGCAGATGATCACAGGAGCGCTGGCAGATGAGCACAGGAGCGCTGGCAAATGATCACAGGAGCGCTGGCAGATGAACACAGGAGCGCTGGCAGATGATCACAGGAGTGCTGGCAGATGAGCACAGGAGCGCTGGCAGATGATCACAGGAGCGCTGGCAGATGATCACAGGAGCGCTGGCAGATGAGCACAGGAGCGCTGGCAGATGATCACAGGAGCGCTGGCAGATGAACACAGGAGCGCTGGCAGATGATCACAGGAGTGCTGGCAGATGAGCACAGGAGCGCTGGCAGATGATCACAGGAGCGCTGGCAGATGATCACAGGAGCGCTGGCAGATGATCACAGGAGTGCTGGCAGATGAGCACAGAAGCGCTGGCAGATGATCACAGGAGCGCTGGCAGATGAGCACAGGAGCGCTGGCAGATGAGCACAGGAGCGCTGGCAAATGATCACAGGAGCGCTGGCAGATGATCACAGGAGCACTGGCAGATGATCACAGGAGCGCTGGCAGATGAGCACAGGAGCGCTGGCAAATGATCACAGGAGCGCTGGCAGATGAACACAGGAGCGCTGGCAGATGATCACAGGAGTGCTGGCAGATGAGCACAGGAGCGCTGGCAGATGATCACAGGAGCGCTGGCAGATGATCACAGGAGCGCTGGCAGATGAGCACAGGAGCGCTGGCAGATGATCACAGGAGCGCTGGCAGATGAACACAGGAGCGCTGGCAGATGATCACAGGAGCGCTGGCAGATGAGCACAGGAGCGCTGGCAGATGATCACAGGAGCGCTGGCAGATGATCACAGGAGCGCTGGCAGATGATCACAGGAGCGCTGGCAGATGATCACAGGAGCGCTGGCAGATGAGCACAGGAGCGCTGGCAAATGATCACAGGAGCGCTGGCAGATGATCACAGGAGCGCTGGCAGATGATCACAGGAGTGCTGGCAGATGATCACAGGAGCACTGGCAGATGAGCACAGGAGCGCTGGCAAATGATCACAGGAGCGCTGGCAGATGATCACAGGAGCACTAGCAGATGATCACAGGAGCGCTGGCAGATGAGCACAGGAGCGCTGGCAAATGATCACAGGAGCGCTGGCAGATGAACACAGGAGCGCTGGCAGATGATCACAGGAGCGCTGGCAGATGAGCACAGGAGCGCTGGCAGATGATCACAGGAGCGCTGGCAGATGATCACAGGAGCGCTGGCAGATGAGCACAGGAGCGCTGGCAGATGATCACAGGAGCGCTGGCAGATGAACACAGGAGCGCTGGCAGATGATCACAGGAGCGCTGGCAGATGAGAACAGGAGCGCTGGCAGATGATCACAGGAGCGCTGGCAGATGATCACAGGAGCGCTGGCAGATGATCACAGGAGTGCTGGCAGATGAGCACAGGAGCGCTGTCAGATGATCACAGGAGTGCTGGCAGATGAGCACAGGAGCGCTGGCAGATGATCAGAGGAGCGCTGGCAGATGATCACAGGAGCGCTGGCAGATGAGCACAGGAGCGCTGGCAGATGATCACAGGAGCGCTGGCAGATGATCACAGGAGCGCTGGCAGATGAGCACAGGAGCGCTGGAAGATGAGCACAGGAGCGCTGGCAGATGATCACAGGAGCGCTGGCAGATGATCACAGGAGCGCTGGCAGATGATCACAGGAGCGCTGGCAGATGATCACAGGAGCGCTGGCAGATGACTACAGGAGCGCTGGCAGATGAATACATGAGTTCTAGTAGATAAACACAGGAGCACTGGCAGATGATCACAGGAGCGCTGGCAGATGAGCACAGGAGCGCTGGCAGGTGATCACAGGAGCGCTGGCAAATGATCACAGGAGCGCTGGCAGATGATCACAGGAGCGCTGGCAGATGATCACAGGAGCGCTGGCAGATGAGCACAGAAGCGCTGGCAGATGATCACAGGAGCGCTGGCAGATGAGCACAGGAGCGCTGGCAGATGAGCACAGGAGCGCTGGCAAATGATCACAGGAGCGCTGGCAGATGATCACAGGAGCACTGGCAGATGATCACAGGAGCGCTGGCAGATGAGCACAGGAGCGCTGGCAAATGATCACAGGAGCGCTGGCAGATGAACACAGGAGCGCTGGCAGATGATCACAGGAGTGCTGGCAGATGAGCACAGGAGCGCTGGCAGATGATCACAGGAGCGCTGGCAGATGATCACAGGAGCGCTGGCAGATGAGCACAGGAGCGCTGGCAGATGATCACAGGAGCGCTGGCAGATGAACACAGGAGCGCTGGCAGATGATCACAGGAGTGCTGGCAGATGAGCACAGGAGCGCTGGCAGATGATCACAGGAGCGCTGGCAGATGATCACAGGAGCGCTGGCAGATGATCACAGGAGTGCTGGCAGATGAGCACAGGAGCGCTGTCAGATGATCACAGGAGTGCTGGCAGATGAGCACAGGAGCGCTGGCAGATGATCAGAGGAGCGCTGGCAGATGATCACAGGAGCGCTGGCAGATGAGCACAGGAGCGCTGGCAGATGATCACAGGAGCGCTGGCAGAGGATCACAGGAGCGCTGGCAGATGAGCACAGGAGCGCTGGAAGATGAGCACAGGAGCGCTGGCAGATGATCACAGGAGCGCTGGCAGATGATCACAGGAGCGCTGGCAGATGATCACAGGAGCGCTGGCAGATGACTACAGGAGCGCTGGCAGATGAATACGTGAGTTCTAGTAGATAAACACAGGAGCACTGGCAGATGATCACAGGAGCGCTGGCAGATGAGCACAGGAGCGCTGGCAGGTGATCACAGGAGCGCTGGCAAATGATCACAGGAGCGCTGGCAGATGATCACAGGAGCGCTGGCAGGTGATCACAGGAGCGCTGGCAGATGATCACAGGAGCGCTGGCAGATGATCACAGGAGCGCTGGCAGATGATCACAGGAGCGCTGGCAGATGAGCACAGAAGCGCTGGCAGATGATCACAGGAGCGCTGGCAGATGAGCACAGGAGCGCTGGCAGATGAGCACAGGAGCGCTGGCAGATGAACACAGAAGTGCTGGCAGATGAGCACAGAAGTGCTGGCAAATGATCACAGGAGCGCTGGCAGATGAACACAGGATTTCTAGTAGATGATCACAGGAGTGCTGGCAGATGAGCACAGGAGCGCTGCAGATGAGCACAGGAGCGCTGGCAGATGAGCACAGGAGCGCTGACAACTGATCACAGGAGTGCTGGCAGATGAGCACAGGAGCGCTGGCAGATGATCACAGGAGCGCTGGCAGATGAGCACAGGAGCGCTGGCAGGTGATCACAGGAGCGCTGGCAATTGATCACAGGAGCGCTGGCAGATGATCACAGGAGCGCTGGCAGGTGATCACAGGAGCGCTGGCAGATGAGCACAGGAGCGCTGGCAGATGATCACAGGAGCGCTGGCAGATGATCACAGGAGCGCTGGCAGATGAGCACAGGAGCGCTGGCAGATGATCACAGGAGCGCTGGCAGATGATCACAGGAGCGCTGGCAGATGAGCACAGAAGTGCTGGCAGATGATCACAGGAGCGCTGGCAGATGAGCACAGGAGCGCTGGCAGATGAATACATGAGTTCTAGTAGATAAACACAGGAGCACTGGCAGATGATCACAGGAGCACTGGCAGATGAGCACAGGAGCGCTGGCAGATGATCACAGGAGCGCTGGCAGATGATCACAGGAGCGCTGGCAGATGAGCACAGGAGCGCTGGCAGATGATCACAGGAGCGCTGGCAGATGAGCACAGGAGCGCTGGCAGATGAGCACAGAAGTGCTGGCAGATGATCACAGGAGCGCTGGCAGATGAGCACAGGAGCGCTGGCAGATGACTACAGGAGCGCTGGCAGATGAATACATGAGTTCTAGTAGATAAACACAGGAGCACTGGCAGATGATCACAGGAGCACTGGCAGATGAGCACAGGAGCGCTGGCAGATGAGCACAGGAGCGCTGGCAGATGAACACAGAAGTGCTGGCAGATGAGCACAGAAGTGCTGGCAAATGATCACAGGAGCGCTGGCAGATGAACACAGGATTTCTAGAAGATGATCACAGGAGTGCTGGCAGATGAGCACAGGAGCGCTGACAGATGAGCACAGGAGCGCTGACAGATGAACACAGGAGCGCTGGCAGACGAGCACAGGAGCGCTGGCAGATGAGCACTGGAGCGCTGGCAGATGATCACAGGATCGCTGGCAGATGATCACAGGATCGCTGGCAGATGATCACAGGAGCGCTTGCAGATGAGCACAGGAGCGCTGGAAGATGATCACAGGAGCGCTGGCAGATGATCACAGGAGCGCTGGCAGATGATCACAGGAGCGCTGGCAGATGATCACAGGAGCGCTGGCAGATGAGCACAGGATCGCTGGCAGATGATCACAGGAGCGCTTGCAGATGAGCACAGGAGCGCTGGAAGATGATCACAGGAGCGCTGGCAGATGATCACAGGAGCACTGGCAGATGATCACAGGAGCGCTGGCAGATGATCACAGGAGCGCTGGCAGATGATCACAGAAACGCTGGCAGATGATTACAGGAGCGCTGGCAGTTGAATACATGAGTTCTAGTAGATAAACACAGGAGCACTGGCAGATGATCATAGGAGCGCTGGCAGATGAGCACAGGAGCGCTGGCAGGTGATCACAGGAGCGCTGGCAAATGATCACAGGAGCGCTGGCAGATGATCACAGGAGCGCTGGCAGGTGATCACAGGAGCGCTGGCAGATGATCACAGGAACGCTGGCAGATTATCACAGGAGCGCTGGCAGATGATCACAGGAGCGCTGGCAGATGAGCACAGGAGCGCTGGCAGATGATCACAGGAGCGCTGGCAGATGAGCACAGGAGCGCTGGCAGATGATCACAGGAGCGCTGGCAGGTGATCACAGGAGCGCTGGCAGATGAGCATAGGAGCGCTGGCAGGTGATCACAGGAGCGCTGGCAAATGATCACAGCAGCGCTGGCAGATGATCACAGGAGCGCTGGCAGGTGATCACAGGAGCGCTGGCAGATGATCACAGGAGCGCTGGCAGATGATCACAGGAGCGCTGGCAGATGAGCACAGGAGCGCTGGCAGATGATCACAGGAGCGCTGGCAGATGAGCACAGGAGCACTAGCAGATGAGCACAGAAGTGCTGGCAGATGATCACAGGAGCGCTGGCAGATGAGCACCTGAGCGCTGGCAGATGACTACAGGAGCGCTGGCAGATGAATACATGAGTGGAAGTAGATAAACACAGGAGCACTGGCAGATGATCACAGGAGCACTGGCAGATGAGCACAGGAGCGCTGGCAAATGAGCACAGGAGCGCTGGCAGATGAACACAGAAGTGCTGGCAGATGAACACAGGAGCGCTGGCAGATGAGCACAGGAGCGCTGCAGATGAGCACAGGAGCGCTGGCAGATGAGCACAGGAGCGCTGGCAGATGAGCACAGGAGCGCTGGCAGATGAGCACAGAAGTGCTGGCAGATGAACACAGGAGCGCTGGCAGATGATCACAGGAGCGCTGGCAGATGAGCACAGGAGCGCTGGCAGGTGATCACAGGAGCGCTGGCAATTGATCACAGGAGCGCTGGCAGATGATCACAGGAGCGCTGGCAGGTGATCACAGGAGCGCTGGCAGGTGATCACAGGAGCGCTGGCAGATGATCACAGGAGCGCTGGCAGATGATCACAGGAGCGCTGGCAGATGAGCACAGGAGCGCTGGCAGATGAGCACAGGAGCGCTGGCAGATGATCACAGGAGCGCTGGCAGATGATCACAGGAGCGCTGGCAGATGAGCACAGGAGCGCTGGCAGATGATCACAGGAGCGCTGGCAGATGAGCACAGAAGTGCTGGCAGATGATCACGGGAGCGCTGGCAGATGAGCACAGGAGCGCTGGCAGATGAATACATGAGTTCTAGTAGATAAACACAGGAGCACTGGCAGATGATCACAGGAGCACTGGCAGATGAGCACAGGAGCGCTGGCAGATGATCACAGGAGCGCTGGCAGATGATCACAGGAGCGCTGGCAGATGAGCACAGGAGCGCTGGCAGATGATCACAGGAGCGCTGGCAGGTGATCACAGGAGCGCTGGCAGATGATCACAGGAGCGCTGGCAGATGATCACAGGAGCGCTGGCAGATGATCACAGGAGCGCTGGCAGATGAGCACAGAAGCGCTGGCAGATGATCACAGGAGCGCTGGCAGATGAGCAC
Source organism: Pseudophryne corroboree (assembly GCF_028390025.1). Classification (NCBI taxonomy): domain Eukaryota; kingdom Metazoa; phylum Chordata; class Amphibia; order Anura; family Myobatrachidae; genus Pseudophryne; species Pseudophryne corroboree. The sequence goes on from NW_026967539.1 coordinate 55,948, forward strand.
AGGAGCGCTGGCAGATGAGCACAGGAGCGCTGGCAGATGAACACAGAAGTGCTGGCAGATGAGCACAGAAGTGCTGGCAAATGATCACAGGAGCGCTGGCAGATGAACACAGGATTTCTAGTAGATGATCACAGGAGTGCTGGCAGATGAGCACAGGAGCGCTGCAGATGAGCACAGGAGCGCTGGCAGATGAGCACAGGAGCGCTGGCAGATGATCACAGGAGCGCTGGCAGGTGATCACAGGAGCGCTGGCAGATGAGCACAGGAGCGCTGGCAGATGATCACAGGAGCGCTGGCAGATGATCACAGGAGCGCTGGCAGATGAGCACAGGAGCGCTGGCAGATGATCACAGGAGCGCTGGCAGATGATCACAGGAGCGCTGGCAGATGAGCACAGAAGTGCTGGCAGATGATCACAGGAGCGCTGGCAGATGAGCACAGGAGCGCTGGCAGATGAATACATGAGTTCTAGTAGATAAACACAGGAGCACTGGCAGATGATCACAGGAGCACTGGCAGATGAGCACAGGAGCGCTGGCAGATGATCACAGGAGCGCTGGCAGATGATCACAGGAGCGCTGGCAGATGAGCACAGGAGCGCTGGCAGATGATCACAGGAGCGCTGGCAGATGAGCACAGGAGCGCTGGCAGATGAGCACAGAAGTGCTGGCAGATGATCACAGGAGCGCTGGCAGATGAGCACAGGAGCGCTGGCAGATGACTACAGGAGCGCTGGCAGATGAATACATGAGTTCTAGTAGATAAACACAGGAGCACTGGCAGATGATCACAGGAGCACTGGCAGATGAGCACAGGAGCGCTGGCAGATGAGCACAGGAGCGCTGGCAGATGAACACAGAAGTGCTGGCAGATGAGCACAGAAGTGCTGGCAAATGATCACAGGAGCGCTGGCAGATGAACACAGGATTTCTAGAAGATGATCACAGGAGTGCTGGCAGATGAGCACAGGAGCGCTGCAGATGAGCACAGGAGCGCTGGCAGATGAGCACAGGAGCGCTGACAGATGAACACAGGAGCGCTGGCAGACGAGCACAGGAGCGCTGGCAGATGAGCACAGGAGCGCTGGCAGATGATCACAGGATCGCTGGCAGATGATCACAGGAGCGCTGGCAGATGAGCACAGGATCGCTGGCAGATGATCACAGGAGCGCTTGCAGATGAGCACAGGAGCGCTGGAAGATGATCACAGGAGCGCTGGCAGATGATCACAGGAGCGCTGGCAGATGATCACAGGAGCGCTGGCAGATGATCACAGGAGCGCTGGCAGATGATCACAGAAACGCTGGCAGATGACTACAGGAGCGCTGGCAGTTGAATACATGAGTTCTAGTAGATAAACACAGGAGCACTGGCAGATGATCATAGGAGCGCTGGCAGATGAGCACAGGAGCGCTGGCAGGTGATCACAGGAGCGCTGGCAAATGATCACAGGAGCGCTGGCAGATGATCACAGGAGCGCTGGCAGGTGATCACAGGAGCGCTGGCAGATGATCACAGGAGCGCTGGCAGATGAACACAGGAGCGCTGGCAGATGATCACAGGAGCGCTGGCAGATGAGCACAGGAGCGCTGGCAGATGATCACAGGAGCGCTGGCAGATGAGCACAGGAGCGCTGGCAGATGATCACAGGAGCGCTGGCAGGTGATCACAGGAGCGCTGGCAGATGAGCATAGGAGCGCTGGCAGGTGATCACAGGAGCGCTGGCAGATGATCACAGGAGCGCTGGCAGATGAGCACAGGAGCGCTGGCAGATGAGCACAGGAGCGCTGGCAGATGAGCACAGGAGCGCTGGCAGATGAGCACAGAAGTGCTGGCAGATGAACACAGGAGCGCTGGCAGATGATCACAGGAGCGCTGGCAGATGAGCACAGGAGCGCTGGCAGGTGATCACAGGAGCGCTGGCAATTGATCACAGGAGCGCTGGCAGATGATCACAGGAGCGCTGGCAGGTGATCACAGGAGCGCTGGCAGGTGATCACAGGAGCGCTGGCAGATGATCACAGGAGCGCTGGCAGATGAGCACAGGAGCGCTGGCAGATGAGCACAGGAGCGCTGGCAGATGATCACAGGAGCGCTGGCAGATGATCACAGGAGCGCTGGCAGATGAGCACAGGAGCGCTGGCAGATGATCACAGGAGCGCTGGCAGATGAGCACAGAAGTGCTGGCAGATGATCACGGGAGCGCTGGCAGATGAGCACAGGAGCGCTGGCAGATGAATACATGAGTTCCAGTAGATAAACACAGGAGCACTGGCAGATGATCACAGGAGCACTGGCAGATGAGCACAGGAGCGCTGGCAGATGATCACAGGAGCGCTGGCAGATGATCACAGGAGCGCTGGCAGATGAGCACAGGAGCGCTGGCAGATGATCACAGGAGCGCTGGCAGATGAGCACAGGAGCGCTGGCAGATGAGCACAGAAGTGCTGGCAGATGATCACAGGAGCGCTGGCAGATGAGCACAGGAGCGCTGGCAGATGACTACAGGAGCGCTGGCAGATGAATACATGAGTTCTAGTAGATAAACACAGGAGCACTGGCAGATGATCACAGGAGCACTGGCAGATGAGCACAGGAGCGCTGGCAGATGAGCACAGGAGCGCTGGCAGATGAACACAGAAGTGCTGGCAGATGAGCACAGAAGTGCTGGCAAATGATCACAGGAGCGCTGGCAGATGAACACAGGATTTCTAGTAGATGATCACAGGAGTGCTGGCAGATGAGCACAGGAGCGCTGCAGATGAGCACAGGAGCGCTGGCAGATGAGCACAGGAGCGCTGACAGATGAACACAGGAGCGCTGGCAGACGAGCACAGGAGCGCTGGCAGATGAGCACAGGAGCGCTGGCAGATGATCACAGGAGCGCTGGCAGATGATCACAGGAGCGCTGGCAGATGAGCACAGGAGCGCTGGAAGATGATCACAGGAGCGCTGGCAGATGATCACAGGAGCGCTGGCAGATGAGCACAGGAGCGCTGGAAGATGAGCACAGGAGCGCTGGCAGATGATCACAGGAGCGCTGGCAGATGATCACAGGAGCGCTGGCAGATGAGCACAGGAGCGCTGGCAGATGATCACAGGAGCGCTGGCAGATGAGCACAGGAGCACTAGCAGATGAGCACAGAAGTGCTGGCAGATGATCACAGGAGCGCTGGCAGATGAGCACCTGAGCGCTGGCAGATGACTACAGGAGCGCTGGCAGATGAATACATGAGTGCTAGTAGATAAACACAGGAGCACTGGCAGATGATCACAGGAGCACTGGCAGATGAGCACAGGAGCGCTGGCAGATGAGCACAGGAGCGCTGGCAGATGAACACAGAAGTGCTGGCAGATGAACACAGGAGCGCTGGCAGATGAGCACAAGAGCGCTGCAGATGAGCACAGGAGCGCTGGCAGATGAGCACAGGAGCGCTGACAGATGAACACAGGAGCGCTGGCAGATGAACACAGGAGCGCTGGCAGATGATCACAGGAGCGCTGGCAGATGAGCACAGGAGCGCTGGCAGATGAGCACAGAAGTGCTGGCAGATGAACACAGGAGCGCTGGCAGATGAGCACAGGAGCGCTGGCAGATGAGCACAGGAGCGCTGGCAGATGATCACAGGAGCGCTGGCAGATGATCACAGGAGCGCTGGCAGATGAGCACAGGAGCACTGGCAGGTGATCACAGGAGCGCTGGCAAATGATCACAGGAGCGCTGGCAGATGATCACAGGAGCGCTGGCAGGTGATCACAGGAGCGCTGGCAGATGATCACAGGAGCGCTGGCAGATGATCACAGGAGCGCTGGCAGATGAGCACAGGAGCGCTGGCAGATGATCACAGGAGCGCTGGCAGATGAGCACAGGAGCACTGGCAGATGAGCACAGAAGTGCTGGCAGATGATCACAGGAGCGCTGGCAGATGAGCACAGGAGCGCTGGCAGATGACTACAGGAGCGCTGGCAGATGAATACATGAGTTCTAGTAGATAAACACAGGAGCACTGGCAGATGATCACAGGAGCACTGGCAGATGAGCACAGGAGCGCTGGCAGATGAGCACAGGAGCGCTGGCAGATGAACACAGAAGTGCTGGCAGATGAGCACAGAAGTGCTGGCAAATGATCACAGGAGCGCTGGCAGATGAACACAGGATTTCTAATAGATGATCACAGGAGTGCTGGCCGATGAGCACAGGAGCGCTGCAGATGAGCACAGGAGCGCTGGCAGATGAGCACAGGAGCGCTGACAGATGATCACAGGAGTGCTGGCAGATGAGCACAGGAGCGCTGGCAGATGATCACAGGAGTGCTGGCAGATGAGCACAGAAGCGCTGGCAGATGATCACAGGAGCGCTGGCAAATGATCACATGAGCGCTGGCAGATGATCACAGGAGCACTGGCAGATGAGCACAGGAGCGCTGGCAGATGATCACAGGAGCGCTGGCAGATGATCACAGGAGCGCTGGCAGATGACTACAGGAGCGCTGGCAAATGAATACATGAGTTCTAGTAGATAAACACAGGAGCACTTGCAGATGATCACAGGAGCGCTGGCAGATGAGCACAGGAGCGCTGGCAGGTGATCACAGGAGCGCTGGCAAATGATCACAGGAGCGCTGGCAGATGATCACAGGAGCGCTGGCAGGTGATCACAGGAGCGCTGGCAGGTGATCACAGGAGCGCTGGCAGATGATCACAGGAGCGCTGGCAGATGATCACAGGAGCGCTGGCAGATGAGCACAGGAGCGCTGGCAGATTATCACAGGAGCGCTGGCAGATGATCACAGGAGCGCTGGCAGATGAGCACAGGAGCGCTGGAAGATGATCACAGGAGCGCTGGCAGATGATCACAGGAGCGCTGGCAGATGAGCACAGAAGTGCTGGCAGATGATCACAGGAGCGCTGGCAGATGAGCACAGGAGCGCTGGCAGATGACTACAGGAGCGCTGGCAGATGAATACATGAGTTCTAGTAGATAAACACAGGAGCACTGGCAGATGATCACAGGAGCACTGGCAGATGAGCACAGGAGCGCTGGCAGATGAGCACAGGAGCGCTGGCAGATGAACACAGAAGTGCTGGCAGATGAGCACAGAAGTGCTGGCAAATGATCACAGGAGCGCTGGCAGATGAACACAGGATTTCTAGTAGATGATCACAGGAGTGCTGGCAGATGAGCACAGGAGCGCTGCAGATGAGCACAGGAGCGCTGGCAGATGAGCACAGGAGCGCTGACAGATGATCACAGGAGTGCTGGCAGATGAGCACAGGAGCGCTGGCAGATGATCACAGGAGTGCTGGCAGATGAGCACAGGAGCGCTGGCAGATGATCACAGGAGCGCTGGCAAATGATCACATGAGCGCTGGCAGATGATCACAGGAGCACTGGCAGATGAGCACAGGAGCGCTGGCAGATGATCACAGGAGCGCTGGCAGATGATCACAGGAGCGCTGGCAGATGACTACAGGAGCGCTGGCAAATGAATACATGAGTTCTAGTAGATAAACACAGGAGCACTTGCAGATGATCACAGGAGCGCTGGCAGATGAGCACAGGAGCGCTGGCAGGTGATCACAGGAGCGCTGGCAAATGATCACAGGAGCGCTGGCAGATGATCACAGGAGCGCTGGCAGGTGATCACAGGAGCGCTGGCAGGTGATCACAGGAGCGCTGGCAGATGATCACAGGAGCGCTGGCAGATGATCACAGGAGCGCTGGCAGATGAGCACAGGAGCGCTGGCAGATGATCACAGGAGCGCTGGCAGATGATCACAGGAGCGCTGGCAGATGATCACAGGAGCGCTGGCAGATGAGCACAGAAGTGCTGGCAGATGATCACAGGAGCGCTGGCAGATGAGCACAGGAGCGCTGGCAGATGACTACACGAGCGCTGGCAGATGAATACATGAGTTCTAGTAGATAAACACAGGAGCACTGGCAGATGATCACAGGAGCACTGGCAGATGAGCACAGGAGCGCTGGCAGATGAGCACAGGAGCGCTGGCAGATGAACACAGAAGTGCTGGCAGATGAGCACAGAAGTGCTGGCAAATGATCACAGGAGCGCTGGCAGATGAACACAGGATTTCTAGTAGATGATCACAGGAGTGCTGGCAGATGAGCACAGGAGCGCTGCAGATGAGCACAGGAGCGCTGGCAGATGAGCACAGGAGCGCTGACAGATGAACACAGGAGCGCTGGCAGATGAGCACAGGAGCGCTGGCAGATGAACACAGGATCGCTGGCAGATTATCACAGGAGCGCTGGCAGAAGAGCACAGGAGCGCTGGCAGATGAGCACAGGAGCGCTGCAGATGAGTACAGGAGCGCTGGCAGATGAGCACAGGAGCGCTGACAGATGAACACAGGAGCGCTGGCAGATGAACACAGGAGCGCTGGCAGATGATCACAGGAGCGCTATCAGATGAGCACAGGAGCGCTGGCAGATGAGCACAGAAGTGTTGGCAGATGAACACAGGAGTGCTGGCAGATGAGCACAGAAGCGCTTGCAGATGAACACAGGAGCGCTGGCAGATGAGCACAGGAGCGCTGGCAGATGAACACAGGAGCACTGGCAGATGAACACAGGAGCGCTGGCAGATGAGCACAGGAGCGCTGGCAGATGAACACAGAAGCGCTGGCAGATGAGCACAGGAGCGCTGGCAGATGAGCACAGGAGCGCTGGCAGGTGATCACAGGAGCGCTGGCAGATGAGCACAGAAGTGCTGGCAGGTGATCACAGGAGCACTGGCAGATGAGCACAGAAGTGCTGGCAGATGAGCACAGAAGTGCTGGCAGATGATCACAGGAGCGCTGGCAGATGAGCACAGAAGTGCTGGCAGATGAACACAGGAGCGCTGGCAGATGAGCACAGGAGCGCTGGCAGATGAGCACAGGAGCGCTGGCAGAGGAGCACAGGAGCGCTGGCAGATGAGCACAGAAGTGCTGGCAGATGAACACAGGAGCGCTGGCAGATGAGCACAGGAGCGCTGGCAGATGAGCACAGGAGCGCTGGCAGATGTACACAGAAGCGCTGGCAGATGAGCACAGAAGTGCTGGCAGATGAACACAGGAGCGCTGGCAGATGAGCACAGAAGCGCTGGCAGATGAACACAGGAGCGCTGGCAGATGAGCACAGGAGCGCTGGCAGATGAGCACAGGAGCGCTGGCAGATGAACACAGAAGTGTTGGCAGATGAGCACAGAAGTGCTGGCAGATGAGCACAGAAGTGCTGGCAGATGAACACAGGAGCGCTGGCAGATGAACACAGAAGTGCTGGCAGATGAACACAGAAGTGCTGGCAGATGAGCACAGGAGCGCTGGCAGATGAGCACAGGAGCGCTGGCAGATGAGCACAGGAGCGCTGGCAGATGATCACAGGAGCGCTGGCAGAAGATCACAGGAGCTCTGGCAGATGAGCACAGGAGCGCTGGCAGGTGATCACAGGAGCGCTGGCAGATGATCACAGGAGCGCTGGCAGATGAGCACAGGAGCGCTGGCAGATGATCACAGGAGCGCTGGCAGATGAGCACAGGAGTGCTGGCAGATGATCACAGGAGCGCTGGCAGATGATCACAGGAGCGCTGGCAGATGATCACAGGAGCGCTGGCAGATGATCACAGGAGCGCTGGCAGATGAGCACAGGAGCGCTGGCAGATGCGCTGGCAGATGAGCACAGGAGCGCTGGCAGATGAGCACAGGAGCGCTGCAGATGATCACAGGAGCGCTGGCAGATGAGCACAGGAGCGCTGGAAGATGAGCACAGGAGCGCTGGCAGACGATCACAGGAGCGCTGGCAGATGATCACAGGAGCGCTGGCAGATGATCACAGGAGCGCTGGCAGATGATCACAGGAGCGCTGGCAGATGAGCACAGGAGCGCTGGCAGATGATCACAGGAGCGCTGGCAGAAGATCACAGGAGCTCTGGCAGATGAGCACAGGAGCGCTGGCAGGTGATCACAGGAGCGCTGGCAGATGATCACAGGAGCGCTGGCAGATGAGCACAGGAGCGCTGGCAGATGATCACAGGAGCGCTGGCAGATGAGAACAGGAGCGCTGGCAGATGATCACAGGAGCGCTGGCAGATGATCACAGGAGCGCTGGCAGATGAGCACAGGAGCGCTGGCAGATGAGCACAGGAGCGCTGGCAGATGATCACAGGAGCGCTGGCAGATGAGCACAGGAGCGCTGGAAGATGAGCACAGGAGCGCTGGCAGACGATCACAGGAGCGCTGGCAGATGATCAAAGGAGCGCTGGCAGATGATCACAGGAGCGCTGGCAGATGATCACAGGAGCGCTGGCAGATGACTACAGGAGCGCTGGCAGATGAATACATGAGTTCTAGTAGATAAACACAGGAGCACTGGCAGATGATCACAGGAGCGCTGGCAGATGAGCACAGGAGCGCTGGCAGATGATCACAGGAGCGCTGGCAAATGATCACAGGAGCGCTGGCAGATGATCACAGGAGCGCTGGCAGGTGATCACATGAGCGCTGGCAGGTGATCACAGGAGCGCTGGCAGATGATCACAGGAGCGCTGGCAGATGATCACAGGAGCGCTGGCAGATGATCACAGGAGCGCTGGCAGATGATCACAGGAGCGCTGGCAGATGAGCACAGGAGCGCTGGCAGATGATCACAGGAGCGCTGGCAGATGATCACAGGAGCGCTGGCAGATGAGCACAGAAGCGCTGGCAGATGAACACAGGAGCGCTGGCAGATGAGCACAGGAGCGCTGGCAGATGAACACAGGAGCGCTGGCAGATGATCACAGGAGCGCTGGCAGATGAGCACAGAAGTGCTGGCAGATGATCACAGGAGCGCTGGCAGATGAGCACAGGAGCGCTGGCAGATGACTACAGGAGCGCTGGCAGATGAATACATGAGTTCTAGTAGATAAACACAGGAGCACTGGCAGATGATCACAGGAGCACTGGCAGATGAGCACAGGAGCGCTGGCAGATGAGCACAGGAGCGCTGGCAGATGAACACAGAAGTGCTGGCAGATGAGCACAGAAGTGCTGGCAAATGATCACAGGAGCGCTGGCAGATGAACACAGGATTTCTAGTAGATGATCACAGGAGTGCTGGCAGATGAGCACAGGAGCGCTGCAGATGAGCACAGGAGCGCTGGCAGATGAGCACAGGAGCGCTGACAGATGAACACAGGAGCGCTGGCAGATGAGCACAGGAGCGCTGGCAGATGAACACAGGATCGCTGGCAGATTATCACAGGAGCGCTGGCAGAAGTGCACAGGAGCGCTGGCAGATGAGCACAGGAGCGCTGCAGATGAGTACAGGAGCGCTGGCAGATGAGCACAGGAGCGCTGACAGATGAACACAGGAGCGCTGGCAGATGAACACAGGAGCGCTGGCAGATGATCACAGGAGCGCTATCAGATGAGCACAGGAGCGCTGGCAGATGAGCACAGAAGTGTTGGCAGATGAACACAGGAGTGCTGGCAGATGAGCACAGAAGCGCTTGCAGATGAACACAGGAGCGCTGGCAGATGAGCACAGGAGCGCTGGCAGATGAACACAGGAGCACTGGCAGATGAACACAGGAGCGCTGGCAGATGAGCACAGGAGCGCTGGCAGATGAACACAGAAGCGCTGGCAGATGAGCACAGGAGCGCTGGCAGATGAGCACAGGAGCGCTGGCAGGTGATCACAGGAGCGCTGGCAGATGAGCACAGAAGTGCTGGCAGGTGATCACAGGAGCACTGGCAGATGAGCACAGAAGTGCTGGCAGATGAGCACAGAAGTGCTGGCAGATGATCACAGGAGCGCTGGCAGATGAGCACAGAAGTGCTGGCAGATGAACACAGGAGCGCTGGCAGATGAGCACAGGAGCGCTGGCAGATGAGCACAGGAGCGCTGGCAGAGGAGCACAGGAGCGCTGGCAGATGAGCACAGAAGTGCTGGCAGATGAACACAGGAGCGCTGGCAGATGAGCACAGGAGCGCTGGCAGATGAGCACAGGAGCGCTGGCAGATGTACACAGAAGCGCTGGCAGATGAGCACAGAAGTGCTGGCAGATGAACACAGGAGCGCTGGCAGATGAGCACAGAAGCGCTGGCAGATGAACACAGGAGCGCTGGCAGATGAGCACAGGAGCGCTGGCAGATGAGCACAGGAGCGCTGGCAGATGAACACAGAAGTGTTGGCAGATGAGCACAGAAGTGCTGGCAGATGAGCACAGAAGGGCTGGCAGATGAACACAGGAGCGCTGGCAGATGAACACAGAAGTGCTGGCAGATGAACACAGAAGTGCTGGCAGATGAGCACAGGAGCGCTGGCAGATGATCACAGGAGCGCTGGCAGATGAGCACAGGAGCGCTGGCAGATGAGCACAGGAGCGCTGGCAGATGATCACAGGAGCGCTGGCAGAAGATCACAGGAGCTCTGGCAGATGAGCACAGGAGCGCTGGCAGGTGATCACAGGAGCGCTGGCAGATGATCACAGGAGCGCTGGCAGATGAGCACAGGAGCGCTGGCAGATGATCACAGGAGCGCTGGCAGATGAGCACAGGAGTGCTGGCAGATGATCACAGGAGCGCTGGCAGATGATCACAGGAGCGCTGGCAGATGATCACAGGAGCGCTGGCAGATGATCACAGGAGCGCTGGCAGATGAGCACAGGAGCGCTGGCAGATGATCACAGGAGCGCTGGCAGAAGATCACAGGAGCTCTGGCAGATGAGCACAGGAGCGCTGGCAGATGCACTGGCAGATGAGCACAGGAGCGCTGGCAGATGCACTGGCAGATGAGCACAGGAGCGCTGGCAGATGAGCACAGGAGCGCTGCAGATGATCACAGGAGCGCTGGCAGATGAGCACAGGAGCGCTGGAAGATGAGCACAGGAGCGCTGGCAGACGATCACAGGAGCGCTGGCAGATGATCACAGGAGCGCTGGCAGATGATCACAGGAGCGCTGGCAGATGAGCACAGGAGCGCTGGCAGATGATCACAGGAGCGCTGGCAGAAGATCACAGGAGCTCTGGCAGATGAGCACAGGAGCGCTGGCAGGTGATCACAGGAGCGCTGGCAGATGATCACAGGAGCGCTGGCAGATGAGCACAGGAGCGCTGGCAGATGATCACAGGAGCGCTGGCAGATGAGAACAGGAGCGCTGGCAGATGATCACAGGAGCGCTGGCAGATGATCACAGGAGCGCTGGCAGATGAGCACAGGAGCGCTGGCAGATGAGCACAGGAGCGCTGGCAGATGATCACAGGAGCGCTGGCAGATGAGCACAGGAGCGCTGGAAGATGAGCACAGGAGCGCTGGCAGACGATCACAGGAGCGCTGGCAGATGATCAAAGGAGCGCTGGCAGATGATCACAGGAGCGCTGGCAGATGATCACAGGAGCGCTGGCAGATGACTACAGGAGCGCTGGCAGATGAATACATGAGTTCTAGTAGATAAACACAGGAGCACTGGCAGATGATCACAGGAGCGCTGGCAGATGAGCACAGGAGCGCTGGCAGATGATCACAGGAGCGCTGGCAAATGATCACAGGAGCGCTGGCAGATGATCACAGGAGCGCTGGCAGGTGATCACATGAGCGCTGGCAGGTGATCACAGGAGCGCTGGCAGATGATCACAGGAGCGCTGGCAGATGATCACAGGAGCGCTGGCAGATGATCACAGGAGCGCTGGCAGATGATCACAGGAGCGCTGGCAGATGAGCACAGGAGCGCTGGCAGATGATCACAGGAGCGCTGGCAGATGATCACAGGAGCGCTGGCAGATGAGCACAGAAGCGCTGGCAGATGAACACAGGAGCGCTGGCAGATGAGCACAGGAGCGCTGGCAGATGAACACAGGAGCACTGGCAGATGAGCACAGGAGCGCTGGCAGATGATCACAGGAGCGCTGGCAGATGAGCACAGGAGCGCTGGCAGATGATCACAGGAGCGCTGGCAGATGATCACAGGAGCGCTGGCAGATGAGCACAGGAGCGCTGGCAGATGCGCTGGCAGATGAGCACAGGAGCGCTGGCAGATGAGCACAGGAGCGCTGGCAGATGAGCACAGGAGCGCTGGAAGATGAGCACAGGAGCGCTGGCAGACGATCACAGGAGCGCTGGCAGACGATCACAGGAGCGCTGGCAGATGATCACAGGAGCGCTGGCAGATGAGCACAGGAGCGCTGGCAGATGATCACAGGAGCGCTGGCAGAAGATCACAGGAGCTCTGGCAGATGAGCACAGGAGCGCTGGCAGGTGATCACAGGAGCGCTGGCAGATGATCACAGGAGCGCTGGCAGATGAGCACTGGAGCGCTGGCAGATGATCACAGGAGCGCTGGCAGATGAGAACAGGAGCGCTGGCAGATGATCACAGGAGCGCTGGCAGATGATCACAGGAGCGCTGGCAGATGAGCACAGGAGCGCTGGCAGATGAGCACAGGAGCGCTGGCAGATGATCACAGGAGCGCTGGCAGATGAGCACAGGAGCGCTGGCAGATGAGCACAGGAGCGCTGGAAGATGAGCACAGGAGCGCTGGCAGACGATCACAGGAGCGCTGGCAGATGATCACAGGAGCGCTGGCAGATGATCACAGGAGCGCTGGCAGATGACTACAGGAGCGCTGGGAGATGAATACATGAGTTCTAGTAGATAAACACAGGAGCACTGGCAGATGATCACAGGAGCGCTGGCAGATGAGCACAGGAGCGCTGGCAGGTGATCACAGGAGCGCTGGCAAATGATCACAGGAGCGCTGGCAGATGATCACAGGAGCGCTGGCAGGTGATCACATGAGCGCTGGCAGGTGATCACAGGAGCACTGGCAGATGATCACAGGAGCGCTGGCAGATGATCACAGGAGCGCTGGCAGATGATCACAGGAGCGCTGGCAGATGAGCACAGGAGCGCTGGCAGATGATCACAGGAGCGCTGGCAGATGATCACAGGAGCGCTGGCAGATGATCACAGGAGCGCTGGCAGATGAGCACAGAAGCGCTGGCAGATGAACACAGGAGCGCATGGCAGATGAGCACAGGAGCGCTGGCAGATGAACACAGGAGCACTGGCAGATGAACACAGGAGCGCTGGCAGATGAGCACAGGAGCGCTGGCAGATGAACACAGAAGCGCTGGCAGATGAGCACAGGAGCGCTGGCAGATGAGCACAGGAGCGCTGGCAGGTGATCACAGGAGCGCTGGCAGATGAGCACAGAAGTGCTGGCAGGTGATCACAGGAGCGCTGGCAGATGAGCACAGAAGTGCTGGCAGATGAGCACAGAAGTGCTGGCAGATGATCACAGGAGCGCTGGCAGATGAGCACAGAAGCGCTGGCAGATGAACACAGGAGCGCTGGCAGATGAGCACAGGAGCGCTGGCAGATGAGCACAGGAGCGCTGGCAGATGAGCACAGGCTTGCTGGCAGATGAACACAGGAGCACTGGCAGATGAACACAGGAGCGCTGGCAGATGAGCACAGGAGCGCTGGCAGATGATCACAGGAGCGCTGGCAGGTGATCACATGAGCGCTGGCAGGTGATCACAGGAGCACTGGCAGATGATCACAGAAGTGCTGGCAGATGAACACAGGAGCGCTGGCAGATGAGCACAGGAGCACTGCAGATGAGTACAGGAGCGCTGGCAGATGAGCACAGGAGCGCTGACAGATGAACACAGGAGCGCTGGCAGATGAACACAGGAGCGCTGGCAGATGATCACAGGAGCGCTGGCAGATGAGCACAGGAGCGCTGGCAGATGAGCACAGAAGTGCTAGCAGATGAACACAGGAGTGCTGGCAGATGAGCACAGAAGCGCTGGCAGATGAACACAGGAGCGCTGGCAGATGAGCACAGGAGCGCTGGCAGATGAACACAGGAGCACTGGCAGATGAACACAGGAGCGCTGGCAGATGTACACAGAAGCGCTGGCAGATGAGCACAGAAGTGCTGGCAGATGAACACAGGAGCGCTGGCAGATGAGCACAGAAGCGCTGGCAGATGAACACAGGAGCGCTGGCAGATGAGCACAGGAGCGCTGGCAGATGAGCACAGGAGCGCTGGCAGATGAACACAGAAGTGTTGGCAGATGATCACAGGAGCGCTGGCAGATGAGCACAGGAGCGCTGGCAGATGATCACAGGAGCGCTGGCAGATGATCACAGGAGCGCTGGCAGATGAGCACAGAAGCGCTGGCAGATGAACACAGGAGCGCTGGCAGATGAGCACAGGAGCGCTGGCAGATGAACACAGGAGCACTGGCAGATGAGCACAGGAGCGCTGGCAGATGATCACAGGAGCGCTGGCAGATGAGCACAGGAGCGCTGGCAGATGATCACAGGAGCGCTGGCAGATGATCACAGGAGCGCTGGCAGATGAGCACAGGAGCGCTGGCAGATGCGCTGGCAGATGAGCACAGGAGCGCTGGCAGATGAGCACAGGAGCGCTGGCAGATGAGCACAGGAGCGCTGGCAGATGAACACAGGAGCACTGGCAGATGAGCACAGGAGCGCTGGCAGATGATCACAGGAGCGCTGGCAGATGAGCACAGAAGTGCTGGCAGATGAGCACAGAAGTGCTGGCAGATGATCACAGGAGCGCTGGCAGATGAGCACAGGAGCGCTGGCAGATGAGCACAGGAGCGCTGGCAGATGAGCACAGGCTTGCTGGCAGATGAACACAGGAGCACTGGCAGATGAACACAGGAGCGCTGGCAGATGAGCACAGGAGCGCTGGCAGATGATCACAGGAGCGCTGGCAGGTGATCCCATGAGCGCTGGCAGATGAGCACAGAAGTGCTGGCAGATGAACACAGGAGCGCTGGCAGATGAGCACAGAAGCGCTGGCAGATGAACACAGGAGCGCTGGCAGATGAGCACAGAAGCGCTGGCAGATGAACACAGGAGCGCTGGCAGATGAGCACAGAAGCGCTGGCAGATGAACACAGGAGCGCTGGCAGATGAGCACAGGAGCGCTGGCAGATGAGCACAGGAGCGCTGGCAGATGAGCACAGGAGCGCTGGCAGATGCGCTGGCAGATGAGCACAGGAGCGCTGGCAGATGAGCACAGGAGCGCTGGCAGATGAGCACAGGAGCGCTGGAAGATGAGCACAGGAGCGCTGGCAGACGATCACAGGAGCGCTGGCAGACGATCACAGGAGCGCTGGCAGATGATCACAGGAGCGCTGGCAGATGAGCACAGGAGCGCTGGCAGATGATCACAGGAGCGCTGGCAGAAGATCACAGGAGCTCTGGCAGATGAGCACAGGAGCGCTGGCAGGTGATCACAGGAGCGCTGGCAGATGATCACAGGAGCGCTGGCAGATGAGCACTGGAGCGCTGGCAGATGATCACAGGAGCGCTGGCAGATGAGAACAGGAGCGCTGGCAGATGATCACAGGAGCGCTGGCAGATGAGCACAGGAGCGCTGGCAGATGATCACAGGAGCGCTGGCAGATGAGCACAGGAGCGCTGGCAGATGAGCACAGGAGCGCTGGAAGATGAGCACAGGAGCGCTGGCAGACGATCACAGGAGCGCTGGCAGATGATCACAGGAGCGCTGGCAGATGATCACAGGAGCGCTGGCAGATGACTACAGGAGCGCTGGGAGATGAATACATGAGTTCTAGTAGATAAACACAGGAGCACTGGCAGATGATCACAGGAGCGCTGGCAGATGAGCACAGGAGCGCTGGCAGGTGATCACAGGAGCGCTGGCAAATGATCACAGGAGCGCTGGCAGATGATCACAGGAGCGCTGGCAGGTGATCACATGAGCGCTGGCAGGTGATCACAGGAGCACTGGCAGATGATCACAGGAGCGCTGGCAGATGATCACAGGAGCGCTGGCAGATGATCACAGGAGCGCTGGCAGATGAGCACAGGAGCGCTGGCAGATGATCACAGGAGCGCTGGCAGATGATCACAGGAGCGCTGGCAGATGATCACAGGAGCGCTGGCAGATGAGCACAGAAGCGCTGGCAGATGAACACAGGAGCGCTGGCAGATGAGCACAGGAGCGCTGGCAGATGAACACAGAAGCGCTGGCAGATGAGCACAGGAGCGCTGGCAGATGAGCACAGGAGCGCTGGCAGGTGATCACAGGAGCGCTGGCAGATGATCACAGGAGCGCTGGCAGATGAGCACTGGAGCGCTGGCAGATGATCACAGGAGCGCTGGCAGATGAGAACAGGAGCGCTGGCAGATGATCACAGGAGCGCTGGCAGATGATCACAGGAGCGCTGGCAGATGAGCACAGGAGCGCTGGCAGATGAGCACAGGAGCGCTGGCAGATGATCACAGGAGCGCTGGCAGATGATCACAGGAGCGCTGGCAGATGATCACAGGAGCGCTGGCAGATGAGCACAGGAGCGCTGGCAGATGATCACAGGAGCGCTGGCAGATGATCACAGGAGCGCTGGCAGATGATCACAGGAGCGCTGGCAGATGAGCACAGAAGCGCTGGCAGATGAACACAGGAGCGCTGGCAGATGAGCACAGGAGCGCTGGCAGATGAACACAGGAGCACTGGCAGATGAACACAGGAGCGCTGGCAGATGATCACAGGAGCGCTGGCAGATGATCACAGGAGCGCTGGCAGATGACTACAGGAGCGCTGGGAGATGAATACATGAGTTCTAGTAGATAAACACAGGAGCACTGGCAGATGATCACAGGAGCGCTGGCAGATGAGCACAGGAGCGCTGGCAGGTGATCACAGGAGCGCTGGCAAATGATCACAGGAGCGCTGGCAGATGATCACAGGAGCGCTGGCAGGTTATCACATGAGCGCTGGCAGGTGATCACAGGAGCACTGGCAGATGATCACAGGAGCGCTGGCAGATGATCACAGGAGCGCTGGCAGGTGATCACAGGAGCGCTGGCAGATGATCACAGGAGCGCTGGCAGATGAGCACAGGAGCGCTGGCAGATGATCACAGGAGCGCTGGCAGATGAGAACAGGAGCGCTGGCAGATGATCACAGGAGCGCTGGCAGATGATCACAGGAGCGCTGGCAGATGAGCACAGGAGCGCTGGCAGATGAGCACAGGAGCGCTGGCAGATGAGAACAGGAGCGCTGGCAGATGATCACAGGAGCGCTGGCAGATGATCACAGGAGCGCTGGCAGATGAGCACAGGAGCGCTGGCAGATGAGCACAGGAGCGCTGGCAGATGATCACAGGAGCGCTGGCAGATGAGCACAGGAGCGCTGGCAGATGATCACAGGAGCGCTGGCAGATGAGAACAGGAGCGCTGGCAGATGATCACAGGAGCGCTGGCAGATGATCACAGGAGCGCTGGCAGATGAGCACAGGAGCGCTGGCAGATGATCACAGGAGCGCTGGCAGATGAGCACAGGAGCGCTGGCAGATGATCACAGGAGCGCTGGCAGATGAGAACAGGAGCGCTGGCAGATGATCACAGGAGCGCTGGCAGATGATCACAGGAGCGCTGGCAGATGAGCACAGGAGCGCTGGCAGATGAGCACAGGAGCGCTGGCAGATGATCACAGGAGCGCTGGCAGATGAGCACAGGAGCGCTGGAAGATGAGCACAGGAGCGCTGGCAGACGATCACAGGAGCGCTGGCAGATGATCAAAGGAGCGCTGGCAGATGATCACAGGAGCGCTGGCAGATGATCACAGGAGCGCTGGCAGATGACTACAGGAGCGCTGGCAGATGAATACATGAGTTCTAGTAGATAAACACAGGAGCACTGGCAGATGATCACAGGAGCGCTGGCAGATGAGCACAGGAGCGCTGGCAGATGATCACAGGAGCGCTGGCAAATGATCACAGGAGCGCTGGCAGATGATCACAGGAGCGCTGGCAGGTGATCACATGAGCGCTGGCAGGTGATCACAGGAGCGCTGGCAGATGATCACAGGAGCGCTGGCAGATGATCACAGGAGCGCTGGCAGATGATCACAGGAGCGCTGGCAGATGATCACAGGAGCGCTGGCAGATGAGCACAGGAGCGCTGGCAGATGATCACAGGAGCGCTGGCAGATGATCACAGGAGCGCTGGCAGATGAGCACAGAAGCGCTGGCAGATGAACACAGGAGCGCTGGCAGATGAGCACAGGAGCGCTGGCAGATGAACACAGGAGCACTGGCAGATGAGCACAGGAGCGCTGGCAGATGATCACAGGAGCGCTGGCAGATGAGCACAGGAGCGCTGGCAGATGATCACAGGAGCGCTGGCAGATGATCACAGGAGCGCTGGCAGATGAGCACAGGAGCGCTGGCAGATGCGCTGGCAGATGAGCACAGGAGCGCTGGCAGATGAGCACAGGAGCGCTGGCAGATGAGCACAGGAGCGCTGGAAGATGAGCACAGGAGCGCTGGCAGACGATCACAGGAGCGCTGGCAGACGATCACAGGAGCGCTGGCAGATGATCACAGGAGCGCTGGCAGATGAGCACAGGAGCGCTGGCAGATGATCACAGGAGCGCTGGCAGAAGATCACAGGAGCTCTGGCAGATGAGCACAGGAGCGCTGGCAGGTGATCACAGGAGCGCTGGCAGATGATCACAGGAGCGCTGGCAGATGAGCACTGGAGCGCTGGCAGATGATCACAGGAGCGCTGGCAGATGAGAACAGGAGCGCTGGCAGATGATCACAGGAGCGCTGGCAGATGATCACAGGAGCGCTGGCAGATGAGCACAGGAGCGCTGGCAGATGAGCACAGGAGCGCTGGCAGATGATCACAGGAGCGCTGGCAGATGAGCACAGGAGCGCTGGCAGATGAGCACAGGAGCGCTGGAAGATGAGCACAGGAGCGCTGGCAGACGATCACAGGAGCGCTGGCAGATGATCACAGGAGCGCTGGCAGATGATCACAGGAGCGCTGGCAGATGACTACAGGAGCGCTGGGAGATGAATACATGAGTTCTAGTAGATAAACACAGGAGCACTGGCAGATGATCACAGGAGCGCTGGCAGATGAGCACAGGAGCGCTGGCAGGTGATCACAGGAGCGCTGGCAAATGATCACAGGAGCGCTGGCAGATGATCACAGGAGCGCTGGCAGGTGATCACATGAGCGCTGGCAGGTGATCACAGGAGCACTGGCAGATGATCACAGGAGCGCTGGCAGATGATCACAGGAGCGCTGGCAGATGATCACAGGAGCGCTGGCAGATGAGCACAGGAGCGCTGGCAGATGATCACAGGAGCGCTGGCAGATGATCACAGGAGCGCTGGCAGATGATCACAGGAGCGCTGGCAGATGAGCACAGAAGCGCTGGCAGATGAACACAGGAGCGCATGGCAGATGAGCACAGGAGCGCTGGCAGATGAACACAGGAGCACTGGCAGATGAACACAGGAGCGCTGGCAGATGAGCACAGGAGCGCTGGCAGATGAACACAGAAGCGCTGGCAGATGAGCACAGGAGCGCTGGCAGATGAGCACAGGAGCGCTGGCAGGTGATCACAGGAGCGCTGGCAGATGAGCACAGAAGTGCTGGCAGGTGATCACAGGAGCGCTGGCAGATGAGCACAGAAGTGCTGGCAGATGAGCACAGAAGTGCTGGCAGATGATCACAGGAGCGCTGGCAGATGAGCACAGAAGCGCTGGCAGATGAACACAGGAGCGCTGGCAGATGAGCACAGGAGCGCTGGCAGATGAGCACAGGAGCGCTGGCAGATGAGCACAGGCTTGCTGGCAGATGAACACAGGAGCACTGGCAGATGAACACAGGAGCGCTGGCAGATGAGCACAGGAGCGCTGGCAGATGATCACAGGAGCGCTGGCAGGTGATCACATGAGCGCTGGCAGGTGATCACAGGAGCACTGGCAGATGATCACAGAAGTGCTGGCAGATGAACACAGGAGCGCTGGCAGATGAGCACAGGAGCACTGCAGATGAGTACAGGAGCGCTGGCAGATGAGCACAGGAGCGCTGACAGATGAACACAGGAGCGCTGGCAGATGAACACAGGAGCGCTGGCAGATGATCACAGGAGCGCTGGCAGATGAGCACAGGAGCGCTGGCAGATGAGCACAGAAGTGCTAGCAGATGAACACAGGAGTGCTGGCAGATGAGCACAGAAGCGCTGGCAGATGAACACAGGAGCGCTGGCAGATGAGCACAGGAGCGCTGGCAGATGAACACAGGAGCACTGGCAGATGAACACAGGAGCGCTGGCAGATGTACACAGAAGCGCTGGCAGATGAGCACAGAAGTGCTGGCAGATGAACACAGGAGCGCTGGCAGATGAGCACAGAAGCGCTGGCAGATGAACACAGGAGCGCTGGCAGATGAGCACAGGAGCGCTGGCAGATGAGCACAGGAGCGCTGGCAGATGAACACAGAAGTGTTGGCAGATGATCACAGGAGCGCTGGCAGATGAGCACAGGAGCGCTGGCAGATGATCACAGGAGCGCTGGCAGATGATCACAGGAGCGCTGGCAGATGAGCACAGAAGCGCTGGCAGATGAACACAGGAGCGCTGGCAGATGAGCACAGGAGCGCTGGCAGATGAACACAGGAGCACTGGCAGATGAGCACAGGAGCGCTGGCAGATGATCACAGGAGCGCTGGCAGATGAGCACAGGAGCGCTGGCAGATGATCACAGGAGCGCTGGCAGATGATCACAGGAGCGCTGGCAGATGAGCACAGGAGCGCTGGCAGATGCGCTGGCAGATGAGCACAGGAGCGCTGGCAGATGAGCACAGGAGCGCTGGCAGATGAGCACAGGAGCGCTGGCAGATGAACACAGGAGCACTGGCAGATGAGCACAGGAGCGCTGGCAGATGATCACAGGAGCGCTGGCAGATGAGCACAGAAGTGCTGGCAGATGAGCACAGAAGTGCTGGCAGATGATCACAGGAGCGCTGGCAGATGAGCACAGGAGCGCTGGCAGATGAGCACAGGAGCGCTGGCAGATGAGCACAGGCTTGCTGGCAGATGAACACAGGAGCACTGGCAGATGAACACAGGAGCGCTGGCAGATGAGCACAGGAGCGCTGGCAGATGATCACAGGAGCGCTGGCAGGTGATCCCATGAGCGCTGGCAGATGAGCACAGAAGTGCTGGCAGATGAACACAGGAGCGCTGGCAGATGAGCACAGAAGCGCTGGCAGATGAACACAGGAGCGCTGGCAGATGAGCACAGAAGCGCTGGCAGATGAACACAGGAGCGCTGGCAGATGAGCACAGAAGCGCTGGCAGATGAACACAGGAGCGCTGGCAGATGAGCACAGGAGCGCTGGCAGATGAGCACAGGAGCGCTGGCAGATGAGCACAGGAGCGCTGGCAGATGCGCTGGCAGATGAGCACAGGAGCGCTGGCAGATGAGCACAGGAGCGCTGGCAGATGAGCACAGGAGCGCTGGAAGATGAGCACAGGAGCGCTGGCAGACGATCACAGGAGCGCTGGCAGACGATCACAGGAGCGCTGGCAGATGATCACAGGAGCGCTGGCAGATGAGCACAGGAGCGCTGGCAGATGATCACAGGAGCGCTGGCAGAAGATCACAGGAGCTCTGGCAGATGAGCACAGGAGCGCTGGCAGGTGATCACAGGAGCGCTGGCAGATGATCACAGGAGCGCTGGCAGATGAGCACTGGAGCGCTGGCAGATGATCACAGGAGCGCTGGCAGATGAGAACAGGAGCGCTGGCAGATGATCACAGGAGCGCTGGCAGATGAGCACAGGAGCGCTGGCAGATGATCACAGGAGCGCTGGCAGATGAGCACAGGAGCGCTGGCAGATGAGCACAGGAGCGCTGGAAGATGAGCACAGGAGCGCTGGCAGACGATCACAGGAGCGCTGGCAGATGATCACAGGAGCGCTGGCAGATGATCACAGGAGCGCTGGCAGATGACTACAGGAGCGCTGGGAGATGAATACATGAGTTCTAGTAGATAAACACAGGAGCACTGGCAGATGATCACAGGAGCGCTGGCAGATGAGCACAGGAGCGCTGGCAGGTGATCACAGGAGCGCTGGCAAATGATCACAGGAGCGCTGGCAGATGATCACAGGAGCGCTGGCAGGTGATCACATGAGCGCTGGCAGGTGATCACAGGAGCACTGGCAGATGATCACAGGAGCGCTGGCAGATGATCACAGGAGCGCTGGCAGATGATCACAGGAGCGCTGGCAGATGAGCACAGGAGCGCTGGCAGATGATCACAGGAGCGCTGGCAGATGATCACAGGAGCGCTGGCAGATGATCACAGGAGCGCTGGCAGATGAGCACAGAAGCGCTGGCAGATGAACACAGGAGCGCTGGCAGATGAGCACAGGAGCGCTGGCAGATGAACACAGAAGCGCTGGCAGATGAGCACAGGAGCGCTGGCAGATGAGCACAGGAGCGCTGGCAGGTGATCACAGGAGCGCTGGCAGATGATCACAGGAGCGCTGGCAGATGAGCACTGGAGCGCTGGCAGATGATCACAGGAGCGCTGGCAGATGAGAACAGGAGCGCTGGCAGATGATCACAGGAGCGCTGGCAGATGATCACAGGAGCGCTGGCAGATGAGCACAGGAGCGCTGGCAGATGAGCACAGGAGCGCTGGCAGATGATCACAGGAGCGCTGGCAGATGATCACAGGAGCGCTGGCAGATGATCACAGGAGCGCTGGCAGATGAGCACAGGAGCGCTGGCAGATGATCACAGGAGCGCTGGCAGATGATCACAGGAGCGCTGGCAGATGATCACAGGAGCGCTGGCAGATGAGCACAGAAGCGCTGGCAGATGAACACAGGAGCGCTGGCAGATGAGCACAGGAGCGCTGGCAGATGAACACAGGAGCACTGGCAGATGAACACAGGAGCGCTGGCAGATGATCACAGGAGCGCTGGCAGATGATCACAGGAGCGCTGGCAGATGACTACAGGAGCGCTGGGAGATGAATACATGAGTTCTAGTAGATAAACACAGGAGCACTGGCAGATGATCACAGGAGCGCTGGCAGATGAGCACAGGAGCGCTGGCAGGTGATCACAGGAGCGCTGGCAAATGATCACAGGAGCGCTGGCAGATGATCACAGGAGCGCTGGCAGGTTATCACATGAGCGCTGGCAGGTGATCACAGGAGCACTGGCAGATGATCACAGGAGCGCTGGCAGATGATCACAGGAGCGCTGGCAGATGAGCACAGGAGCGCTGGCAGATGAGCACAGGAGCGCTGGCAGATGAACACAGGAGCGCTGGCAGATGAGCACAGGAGCGCTGGCAGATGAGCACAGGAGCGCTGGCAGATGAGCACAGGCTTGCTGGCAGATGAACACAGGAGCACTGGCAGATGAACACAGGAGCGCTGGCAGATGATCACAGGAGCGCTGGCAGATGATCACAGGAGCGCTGGCAGGTGATCACATGAGCGCTGGCAGGTGATCACAGGAGCACTGGCAGATGATCACAGAAGTGCTGGCAGATGAACACAGGAGCGCTGGCAGATGAGCACAGGAGCACTGCAGATGAGTACAGGAGCGCTGGCAGATGAGCACAGGAGCGCTGACAGATGAACACAGGAGCGCTGGCAGATGAACACAGGAGCGCTGGCAGATGATCACAGGAGCGCTGGCAGATGAGCACAGGAGCGCTGGCAGATGAGCACAGAAGTGCTGGCAGATGAACACAGGAGTGCTGGCAGATGAGCACAGAAGCGCTGGCAGATGAACACAGGAGCGCTGGCAGATGAGCACAGGAGCGCTGGCAGATGAACACAGGAGCACTGGCAGATGAACACAGGAGCGCTGGCAGATGTACACAGAAGCGCTGGCAGATGAGCACAGAAGTGCTGGCAGATGAACACAGGAGCGCTGGCAGATGAGCACAGAAGCGCTGGCAGATGAACACAGGAGCGCTGGCAGATGAGCACAGGAGCGCTGGCAGATGAGCACAGGAGCGCTGGCAGATGAACACAGAAGTGTTGGCAGATGATCACAGGAGCGCTGGCAGATGAGCACAGGAGCGCTGGCAGATGATCACAGGAGCGCTGGCAGATGATCACAGGAGCGCTGGCAGATGAGCACAGAAGCGCTGGCAGATGAACACAGGAGCGCTGGCAGATGAGCACAGGAGCGCTGGCAGATGAACACAGGAGCACTGGCAGATGAGCACAGGAGCGCTGGCAGATGATCACAGGAGCGCTGGCAGATGAGCACAGGAGCGCTGGCA
This sequence comes from Pseudophryne corroboree, assembly GCF_028390025.1. Taxonomy (NCBI): domain Eukaryota; kingdom Metazoa; phylum Chordata; class Amphibia; order Anura; family Myobatrachidae; genus Pseudophryne; species Pseudophryne corroboree. The sequence goes on from NW_026967539.1 coordinate 80,058, forward strand.
GATGATCACAGGAGCGCTGGCAGATGATCACAGGAGCGCTGGCAGATGAGCACAGGAGCGCTGGCAGATGCGCTGGCAGATGAGCACAGGAGCGCTGGCAGATGAGCACAGGAGCGCTGGCAGATGAGCACAGGAGCGCTGGAAGATGAGCACAGGAGCGCTGGCAGATGAACACAGGAGCACTGGCAGATGAGCACAGGAGCGCTGGCAGATGATCACAGGAGCGCTGGCAGATGAGCACAGAAGTGCTGGCAGATGAGCACAGAAGTGCTGGCAGATGATCACAGGAGCGCTGGCAGATGAGCACAGAAGCGCTGGCAGATGAACACAGGAGCGCTGGCAGATGAGCACAGGAGCGCTGGCAGATGAACACAGGAGCACTGGCAGATGAGCACAGGAGCGCTGGCAGATGATCACAGGAGCGCTGGCAGATGAGCACAGGAGCGCTGGCAGATGATCACAGGAGCGCTGGCAGATGATCACAGGAGCGCTGGCAGATGAGCACAGGAGCGCTGGCAGATGCGCTGGCAGATGAGCACAGGAGCGCTGGCAGATGAGCACAGGAGCGCTGGCAGATGAGCACAGGAGCGCTGGAAGATGAGCACAGGAGCGCTGGCAGACGATCACAGGAGCGCTGGCAGACGATCACAGGAGCGCTGGCAGATGATCACAGGAACGCTGGCAGATGAGCACAGGAGCGCTGGCAGATGATCACAGGAGCGCTGGCAGATGATCACAGGAGCGCTGGCAGATGATCACAGGAGCGCTGGCAGATGAGCACTGGAGCGCTGGCAGATGATCACAGGAGCGCTGGCAGATGAGAACAGGAGCGCTGGCAGATGATCACAGGAGCGCTGGCAGATGATCACAGGAGCGCTGGCAGATGAGCACAGGAGCGCTGGCAGATGAGCACAGGAGCGCTGGCAGATGATCACAGGAGCGCTGGCAGATGAGCACAGGAGCGCTGGCAGATGAGCACAGGAGCGCTGGAAGATGAGCACAGGAGCGCTGGCAGACGATCACAGGAGCGCTGGCAGATGATCACAGGAGCGCTGGCAGATGATCACAGGAGCGCTGGCAGATGACTACAGGAGCGCTGGGAGATGAATACATGAGTTCTAGTAGATAAACACAGGAGCACTGGCAGATGATCACAGGAGCGCTGGCAGATGAGCACAGGAGCGCTGGCAGGTGATCACAGGAGCGCTGGCAAATGATCACAGGAGCGCTGGCAGATGATCACAGGAGCGCTGGCAGGTGATCACATGAGCGCTGGCAGGTGATCACAGGAGCACTGGCAGATGATCACAGGAGCGCTGGCAGATGATCACAGGAGCGCTGGCAGATGATCACAGGAGCGCTGGCAGATGAGCACAGGAGCGCTGGCAGATGATCACAGGAGCGCTGGCAGATGATCACAGGAGCGCTGGCAGATGATCACAGGAGCGCTGGCAGATGAGCACAGAAGCGCTGGCAGATGAACACAGGAGCGCATGGCAGATGAGCACAGGAGCGCTGGCAGATGAACACAGGAGCACTGGCAGATGAACACAGGAGCGCTGGCAGATGAGCACAGGAGCGCTGGCAGATGAACACAGAAGCGCTGGCAGATGAGCACAGGAGCGCTGGCAGATGAGCACAGGAGCGCTGGCAGGTGATCACAGGAGCGCTGGCAGATGAGCACAGAAGTGCTGGCAGGTGATCACAGGAGCGCTGGCAGATGAGCACAGAAGTGCTGGCAGATGAGCACAGAAGTGCTGGCAGATGATCACAGGAGCGCTGGCAGATGAGCACAGAAGCGCTGGCAGATGAACACAGGAGCGCTGGCAGATGAGCACAGGAGCGCTGGCAGATGAGCACAGGAGCGCTGGCAGATGAGCACAGGCTTGCTGGCAGATGAACACAGGAGCACTGGCAGATGAACACAGGAGCGCTGGCAGATGAGCACAGGAGCGCTGGCAGATGATCACAGGAGCGCTGGCAGGTGATCACATGAGCGCTGGCAGGTGATCACAGGAGCACTGGCAGATGATCACAGAAGTGCTGGCAGATGAACACAGGAGCGCTGGCAGATGAGCACAGGAGCACTGCAGATGAGTACAGGAGCGCTGGCAGATGAGCACAGGAGCGCTGACAGATGAACACAGGAGCGCTGGCAGATGAACACAGGAGCGCTGGCAGATGATCACAGGAGCGCTGGCAGATGAGCACAGGAGCGCTGGCAGATGAGCACAGAAGTGCTGGCAGATGAACACAGGAGTGCTGGCAGATGAGCACAGAAGCGCTGGCAGATGAACACAGGAGCGCTGGCAGATGAGCACAGGAGCGCTGGCAGATGAACACAGGAGCACTGGCAGATGAACACAGGAGCGCTGGCAGATGTACACAGAAGCGCTGGCAGATGAGCACAGAAGTGCTGGCAGATGAACACAGGAGCGCTGGCAGATGAGCACAGAAGCGCTGGCAGATGAACACAGGAGCGCTGGCAGATGAGCACAGGAGCGCTGGCAGATGAGCACAGGAGCGCTGGCAGATGAACACAGAAGTGTTGGCAGATGATCACAGGAGCGCTGGCAGATGAGCACAGGAGCGCTGGCAGATGATCACAGGAGCGCTGGCAGATGATCACAGGAGCGCTGGCAGATGAGCACAGAAGCGCTGGCAGATGAACACAGGAGCGCTGGCAGATGAGCACAGGAGCGCTGGCAGATGAACACAGGAGCACTGGCAGATGAGCACAGGAGCGCTGGCAGATGATCACAGGAGCGCTGGCAGATGAGCACAGGAGCGCTGGCAGATGATCACAGGAGCGCTGGCAGATGATCACAGGAGCGCTGGCAGATGAGCACAGGAGCGCTGGCAGATGCGCTGGCAGATGAGCACAGGAGCGCTGGCAGATGAGCACAGGAGCGCTGGCAGATGAGCACAGGAGCGCTGGCAGATGAACACAGGAGCACTGGCAGATGAGCACAGGAGCGCTGGCAGATGATCACAGGAGCGCTGGCAGATGAGCACAGAAGTGCTGGCAGATGAGCACAGAAGTGCTGGCAGATGATCACAGGAGCGCTGGCAGATGAGCACAGAAGCGCTGGCAGATGAACACAGGAGCGCTGGCAGATGAGCACAGGAGCGCTGGCAGATGAGCACAGGAGCGCTGGCAGATGAGCACAGGCTTGCTGGCAGATGAACACAGGAGCACTGGCAGATGAACACAGGAGCGCTGGCAGATGAGCACAGGAGCGCTGGCAGATGATCACAGGAGCGCTGGCAGGTGATACCATGAGCGCTGGCAGATGAGCACAGAAGTGCTGGCAGATGAACACAGGAGCGCTGGCAGATGAGCACAGAAGCGCTGGCAGATGAACACAGGAGCGCTGGCAGATGAGCACAGGAGCGCTGGCAGATGAACACAGAAGCGCTGGCAGATGAGCACAGGAGCGCTGGCAGATGAGCACAGGAGCGCTGGCAGGTGATCACAGGAGCGCTGGCAGATGATCACAGGAGCGCTGGCAGATGAGCACTGGAGCGCTGGCAGATGATCACAGGAGCGCTGGCAGATGAGAACAGGAGCGCTGGCAGATGATCACAGGAGCGCTGGCAGATGATCACAGGAGCGCTGGCAGATGAGCACAGGAGCGCTGGCAGATGAGCACAGGAGCGCTGGCAGATGATCACAGGAGCGCTGGCAGATGATCACAGGAGCGCTGGCAGATGATCACAGGAGCGCTGGCAGATGAGCACAGGAGCGCTGGCAGATGAGCACAGGAGCGCTGGCAGATGATCACAGGAGCGCTGGCAGATGATCACAGGAGCGCTGGCAGATGAGCACAGAAGCGCTGGCAGATGAACACAGGAGCGCTGGCAGATGAGCACAGGAGCGCTGGCAGATGAACACAGGAGCGCTGGCAGATGATCACAGGAGCGCTGGCAGATGAGCACAGGAGCGCTGGCAGATGATCACAGGAGCGCTGGCAGATGATCACAGGAGCGCTGGCAGATGATCACAGGAGCGCTGGCAGATGAGCACAGAAGCGCTGGCAGATGAACACAGGAGCGCTGGCAGATGAGCACAGGAGCGCTGGCAGATGAACACAGGAGCACTGGCAGATGAACACAGGAGCGCTGGCAGATGATCACAGGAGCGCTGGCAGATGATCACAGGAGCGCTGGCAGATGACTACAGGAGCGCTGGGAGATGAATACATGAGTTCTAGTAGATAAACACAGGAGCACTGGCAGATGATCACAGGAGCGCTGGCAGATGAGCACAGGAGCGCTGGCAGGTGATCACAGGAGCGCTGGCAAATGATCACAGGAGCGCTGGCAGATGATCACAGAAGCGCTGGCAGGTGATCACATGAGCGCTGGCAGGTGATCACAGGAGCACTGGCAGATGATCACAGGAGCGCTGGCAGATGATCACAGGAGCGCTGGCAGATGATCACAGGAGCGCTGGCAGATGAGCACAGGAGCGCTGGCAGATGATCACAGGAGCGCTGGCAGATGATCACAGGAGCGCTGGCAGATGATCACAGGAGCGCTGGCAGATGAGCACAGAAGCGCTGGCAGATGAACACAGGAGCGCTGGCAGATGAGCACAGGAGCGCTGGCAGAAGAACACAGGAGCACTGGCAGATGAACACAGGAGCGCTGGCAGATGAGCACAGGAGCGCTGGCAGATGAACACAGAAGCGCTGGCAGATGAGCACAGGAGCGCTGGCAGATGAGCACAGGAGCGCTGGCAGGTGATCACAGGAGCGCTGGCAGATGAGCACAGAAGTGCTGGCAGGTGATCACAGGAGCGCTGGCAGATGAGCACAGAAGTGCTGGCAGATGAGCACAGAAGTGCTGGCAGATGATCACAGGAGCGCTGGCAGATGAGCACAGAAGCGCTGGCAGATGAACACAGGAGCGCTGGCAGATGAGCACAGGAGCGCTGGCAGATGAGCACAGGAGCGCTGGCAGATGAGCACAGGCTTGCTGGCAGATGAACACAGGAGCACTGGCAGATGAACACAGGAGCGCTGGCAGATGAGCACAGGAGCGCTGGCAGATGATCACAGGAGCGCTGGCAGGTGATCACATGAGCGCTGGCAGGTGATCACAGGAGCACTGGCAGATGATCACAGAAGTGCTGGCAGATGAACACAGGAGCGCTGGCAGATGAGCACAGGAGCACTGCAGATGAGTACAGGAGCGCTGGCAGATGAGCACAGGAGCGCTGACAGATGAACACAGGAGCGCTGGCAGATGAACACAGGAGCGCTGGCAGATGATCACAGGAGCGCTGGCAGATGAGCACAGGAGCGCTGGCAGATGAGCACAGAAGTGCTGGCAGATGAACACAGGAGTGCTGGCAGATGAGCACAGAAGCGCTGGCAGATGAACACAGGAGCGCTGGCAGATGAGCACAGGAGCGCTGGCAGATGAACACAGGAGCACTGGCAGATGAACACAGGAGCGCTGGCAGATGTACACAGAAGCGCTGGCAGATGAGCACAGAAGTGCTGGCAGATGAACACAGGAGCGCTGGCAGATGAGCACAGAAGCGCTGGCAGATGAACACAGGAGCGCTGGCAGATGAGCACAGGAGCGCTGGCAGATGAGCACAGGAGCGCTGGCAGATGAACACAGAAGTGTTGGCAGATGATCACAGGAGCGCTGGCAGATGAGCACAGGAGCGCTGGCAGATGATCACAGGAGCGCTGGCAGATGATCACAGGAGCGCTGGCAGATGAGCACAGAAGCGCTGGCAGATGAACACAGGAGCGCTGGCAGATGAGCACAGGAGCGCTGGCAGATGAACACAGGAGCACTGGCAGATGAGCACAGGAGCGCTGGCAGATGATCACAGGAGCGCTGGCAGATGAGCACAGGAGCGCTGGCAGATGATCACAGGAGCGCTGGCAGATGATCACAGGAGCGCTGGCAGATGAGCACAGGAGCGCTGGCAGATGCGCTGGCAGATGAGCACAGGAGCGCTGGCAGATGAGCACAGGAGCGCTGGAAGATGAGCACAGGAGCGCTGGCAGATGAACACAGGAGCACTGGCAGATGAGCACAGGAGCGCTGGCAGATGATCACAGGAGCGCTGGCAGATGAGCACAGAAGTGCTGGCAGATGAGCACAGAAGTGCTGGCAGATGATCACAGGAGCGCTGGCAGATGAGCACAGAAGCGCTGGCAGATGAACACAGGAGCGCTGGCAGATGAGCACAGGAGCGCTGGCAGATGAGCACAGGAGCGCTGGCAGATGAGCACAGGCTTGCTGGCAGATGAACACAGGAGCACTGGCAGATGAACACAGGAGCGCTGGCAGATGATCACAGGAGCGCTGGCAGGTGATCACATGAGCGCTGGCAGGTGATCACAGGAGCACTGGCAGATGATCACAGGAGCGCTGGCAGATGAGCACAGGAGCGCTGGCAGATGAGCACAGAAGTGCTGGCAGATGAACACAGGAGTGCTGGCAGATGAGCACAGAAGCGCTGGCAGATGAACACAGGAGCGCTGGCAGATGAGCACAGGAGCGCTGGCAGATGAACACAGGAGCACTGGCAGATGAACACAGGAGCGCTGGCAGATGTACACAGAAGCGCTGGCAGATGAGCACAGAAGTGCTGGCAGATGAACACAGGAGCGCTGGCAGATGAGCACAAAAGCGCTGGCAGATGAACACAGGAGCGCTGGCAGATGAGCACAGGAGCGCTGGCAGATGAGCACAGGAGCGCTGGCAGATGAACACAGAAGTGCTGGCAGATGAACACAGGAGCGCTGGCAGATGAGCACAGAAGCGCTGGCAGATGAACACAGGAGCGCTGGCAGATGAGCACAGAAGCGCTGGCAGATGAACACAGGAGCGCTGGCAGATGAGCACAGAAGCGCTGGCAGATGAACACAGGAGCGCTGGCAGATGAGCACAGGAGCGCTGGCAGATGAGCACAGGAGCGCTGGCAGATGAGCACAGGAGCGCTGGCAGATGCGCTGGCAGATGAGCACAGGAGCGCTGGCAGATGAGCACAGGAGCGCTGGCAGATGAGCACAGGAGCGCTGGAAGATGAGCACAGGAGCGCTGGCAGACGATCACAGGAGCGCTGGCAGACGATCACAGGAGCGCTGGCAGATGATCACAGGAGCGCTGGCAGATGAGCACAGGAGCGCTGGCAGATGATCACAGGAGCGCTGGCAGAAGATCACAGGAGCTCTGGCAGATGAGCACAGGAGCGCTGGCAGGTGATCACAGGAGCGCTGGCAGATGATCACAGGAGCGCTGGCAGATGAGCACTGGAGCGCTGGCAGATGATCACAGGAGCGCTGGCAGATGAGAACAGGAGCGCTGGCAGATGATCACAGGAGCGCTGGCAGATGATCACAGGAGCGCTGGCAGATGAGCACAGGAGCGCTGGCAGATGAGCACAGGAGCGCTGGCAGATGATCACAGGAGCGCTGGCAGATGAGCACAGGAGCGCTGGCAGAAGAGCACAGGAGCGCTGGAAGATGAGCACAGGAGCGCTGGCAGACGATCACAGGAGCGCTGGCAGATGATCACAGGAGCGCTGGCAGATGATCACAGGAGCGCTGGCAGATGACTACAGGAGCGCTGGGAGATGAATACATGAGTTCTAGTAGATAAACACAGGAGCACTGGCAGATGATCACAGGAGCGCTGGCAGATGAGCACAGGAGCGCTGGCAGGTGATCACAGGAGCGCTGGCAAATGATCACAGGAGCGCTGGCAGATGATCACAGGAGCGCTGGCAGGTGATCACATGAGCGCTGGCAGGTGATCACAGGAGCACTGGCAGATGATCACAGGAGCGCTGGCAGATGATCACAGGAGCGCTGGCAGATGATCACAGGAGCGCTGGCAGATGAGCACAGGAGCGCTGGCAGATGATCACAGGAGCGCTGGCAGATGATCACAGGAGCGCTGGCAGATGATCACAGGAGCGCTGGCAGATGAGCAAAGAAGCGCTGGCAGATGAACACAGGAGCGCTGGCAGATGAGCACAGGAGCGCTGGCAGATGAACACAGGAGCACTGGCAGATGAACACAGGAGCGCTGGCAGATGAGCACAGGAGCGCTGGCAGATGAACACAGAAGCGCTGGCAGATGAGCACAGGAGCGCTGGCAGATGAGCACAGGAGCGCTGGCAGGTGATCACAGGAGCGCTGGCAGATGATCACAGGAGCGCTGGCAGATGAGCACTGGAGCGCTGGCAGATGATCACAGGAGCGCTGGCAGATGAGAACAGGAGCGCTGGCAGATGATCACAGGAGCGCTGGCAGATGATCACAGGAGCGCTGGCAGATGAGCACAGGAGCGCTGGCAGATGAGCACAGGAGCGCTGGCAGATGATCACAGGAGCGCTGGCAGATGAGCACAGGAGCGCTGGCAGATGAGCACAGGAGCGCTGAAAGATGAGCACAGGAGCGCTGGCAGACGATCACAGGAGCGCTGGCAGATGATCACAGGAGCGCTGGCAGATGATCACAGGAGCGCTGGCAGATGACTACAGGAGCGCTGGGAGATGAATACATGAGTTCTAGTAGATAAACACAGGAGCACTGGCAGATGATCACAGGAGCGCTGGCAGATGAGCACAGGAGCGCTGGCAGGTGATCACAGGAGCGCTGGCAAATGATCACAGGAGCGCTGGCAGATGATCACAGGAGCGCTGGCTGGTGATCACATGAGCGCTGGCAGGTGATCACAGGAGCACTGGCAGATGATCACAGGAGCGCTGGCAGATGATCACAGGAGCGCTGGCAGATGATCACAGGAGCGCTGGCAGATGAGCACAGGAGCGCTGGCAGATGATCACAGGAGCGCTGGCAGATGATCACAGGAGCGCTGGCAGATGATCACAGGAGCGCTGGCAGATGAGCACAGAAGCGCTGGCAGATGAACACAGGAGCGCTGGCAGATGAGCACAGGAGCGCTGGCAGATGAACACAGGAGCACTGGCAGATGAACACAGGAGCGCTGGCAGATGAGCACAGGAGCGCTGGCAGATGAACACAGAAGCGCTGGCAGATGAGCACAGGAGCGCTGGCAGATGAGCACAGGAGCGCTGGCAGGTGATCACAGGAGCGCTGGCAGATGAGCACAGAAGTGCTGGCAGGTGATCACAGGAGCGCTGGCAGATGAGCACAGAAGTGCTGGCAGATGAGCACAGAAGTGCTGGCAGATGATCACAGGAGCGCTGGCAGATGAGCACAGAAGCGCTGGCAGATGAACACAGGAGCGCTGGCAGATGAGCACAGGAGCGCTGGCAGATGAGCACAGGAGCGCTGGCAGATGAGCACAGGCTTGCTGGCAGATGAACACAGGAGCACTGGCAGATGAACACAGGAGCGCTGGCAGATGAGCACAGGAGCGCTGGCAGATGATCACAGGAGCGCTGGCAGGTGATCACATGAGCGCTGGCAGGTGATCACAGGAGCACTGGCAGATGATCACAGAAGTGCTGGCAGATGAACACAGGAGCGCTGGCAGATGAGCACAGGAGCACTGCAGATGAGTACAGGAGCGCTGGCAGATGAGCACAGGAGCGCTGACAGATGAACACAGGAGCGCTGGCAGATGAACAGAGGAGCGCTGGCAGATGATCACAGGAGCGCTGGCAGATGAGCACAGGAGCGCTGGCAGATGAGCACAGAAGTGCTGGCAGATGAACACAGGAGTGCTGGCAGATGAGCACAGAAGCGCTGGCAGATGAACACAGGAGCGCTGGCAGATGAGCACAGGAGCGCTGGCAGATGTACACAGAAGCGCTGGCAGATGAGCACAGAAGTGCTGGCAGATGAACACAGGAGCGCTGGCAGATGAGCACAGAAGCGCTGGCAGATGAACACAGGAGCGCTGGCAGATGAGCACAGGAGCGCTGGCAGATGAGCACAGGAGCGCTGGCAGATGAACACAGAAGTGTTGGCAGATGATCACAGGAGCGCTGGCAGATGAGCACGGGAGCGCTGGCAGATGATCACAGGAGCGCTGGCAGATGATCACAGGAGCGCTGGCAGATGAGCACAGAAGCGCTGGCAGATGAACACAGGAGCGCTGGCAGATGAGCACAGGAGCGCTGGCAGATGAACACAGGAGCACTGGCAGATGAGCACAGGAGCGCTGGCAGATGATCACAGGAGCGCTGGCAGATGAGCACAGGAGCGCTGGCAGATGATCACAGGAGCGCTGGCAGATGATCACAGGAGCGCTGGCAGATGAGCACAGGAGCGCTGGCAGATGAACACAGGAGCGCTGGCAGATGAGCACAGGAGCGCTGGCAGATGAACACAGGAGCACTGGCAGATGAGCACAGGAGCGCTGGCAGATGAGCACAGGAGCGCTGGCAGATGATCACAGGAGCGCTGGCAGATGATCACAGGAGCGCTGGCAGATGAGCACAGAAGCGCTGGCAGATGTACACAGGAGCGCTGGCAGATGAGCACAGGAGCGCTGGCAGATGAACACAGGAGCACTGGCAGATGAGCACAGGAGCGCTGGCAGATGATCACAGGAGCGCTGGCAGATGAGCACAGAAGCGCTGGCAGATGAACACAGGAGCGCTGGCAGATGAGCACAGGAGCGCTGGCAGATGAGCACAGGAGCGCTGGCAGATGAGCACAGGCTTGCTGGCAGATGAACACAGGAGCACTGGCAGATGAACACAGGAGCGCTGGCAGATGAGCACAGGAGCGCTGGCAGATGATCACAGGAGCGCTGGCAGGTGATCACATGAGCGCTGGCAGGTGATCACAGGAGCACTGGCAGATGATCACAGAAGTGCTGGCAGATGAACACAGGAGCGCTGGCAGATGAGCACAGGAGCACTGCAGATGAGTACAGGAGCGCTGGCAGATGAGCACAGGAGCGCTGACAGATGAACACAGGAGCGCTGGCAGATGAACACAGGAGCGCTGGCAGATGATCACAGGAGCGCTGGCAGATGAGCACAGGAGCGCTGGCAGATGAGCACAGAAGTGCTGGCAGATGAACACAGGAGTGCTGGCAGATGAGCACAGAAGCGCTGGCAGATGAACACAGGAGCGCTGGCAGATGAGCACAGGAGCGCTGGCAGATGAACACAGGAGCACTGGCAGATGAACACAGGAGCGCTGGCAGATGTACACAGAAGCGCTGGCAGATGAGCACAGAAGTGCTGGCAGGTGAACACAGGAGCGCTGGCAGATGAGCACAGAAGCGCTGGCAGATGAACACAGGAGCGCTGGCAGATGAGCACAGGAGCGCTGGCAGATGAGCACAGGAGCGCTGGCAGATGAACACAGAAGTGTTGGCAGATGAGCACAGAAGTGCTGGCAGATGAACACAGGAGCGCTGGCAGATGAGCACAGGAGCGCTGGCAGATGAACACAGGAGCGCTGGCAGATGAGCACAGGAGCGCTGGCAGATGAGCACAGGAGCGCTGGCAGATGAGCACAGGAGCGCTTGCAGATGAACACAGAAGTGCTGGCAGATGAGCACAGAAGTGCTGGCAGATGAACACAGGAGCGCTGGCAGATGAACACAGAAGTGCTGGCAGATGAACACAGAAGTGCTGGCAGATGAGCACAGGAGCGCTGGCAGATGATCACAGGAGCGCTGGCAGATGAGCACAGGAGCGCTGGCAGATGAGCACAGAAGCGCTGGCAGATGATCACAGGAGCGCTGGCAGAAGATCACAGGTGCTCTGGTAGATGAGTACAGGAGCGCTGGCAGGTGATCACAGGAGCGCTGGCAGATGATCAAAGGAGCGCTGGCAGAAGATCACAGGAGCTCTGGCAGATGAGTACAGGAGCGCTGGCAGGTGATCACAGGAGCGCTGGCAGGTGATCACATGAGCGCTGGCAGGTGATCACAGGAGCACTGGCAGATGATCACAGAAGTGCTGGCAGATGAACACAGGCGCGCTGGCAGATGAGCACAGGAGCACTGCAGATGAGTACAGGAGCGCTGGCAGATGAGCACAGGAGCGCTGACAGATGAACACAGGAGCGCTGGCAGATGAACACAGGAGCGCTGGCAGATGATCACAGGAGCGCTGGCAGATGAGCACAGGAGCGCTGGCAGATGAGCACAGAAGTGCTGGCAGATGAACACAGGAGTGCTGGCAGATGAGCACAGAAGCGCTGGCAGATGAACACAGGAGCACTGGCAGATGAGCACAGGAGCGCTGGCAGATGATCACAGGAGCGCTGGCAGATGATCACAGGAGCGCTGGCAGATGAGCACAGAAGCGCTGGCAGATGAACACAGGAGCGCTGGCAGATGAGCACAGGAGCGCTGGCAGATGAACACAGGAGCACTGGCAGATGAGCACAGGAGCGCTGGCAGATGATCACAGGAGCGCTGGCAGATGAGCACAGGAGCGCTGGCAGATGATCACAGGAGCGCTGGCAGATGATCACAGGAGCGCTGGCAGATGAGCACAAGAGCGCTGGCAGATGCGCTGGCAGATGAGCACAGGAGCGCTGGCAGATGAGCACAGGAGCGCTGGCAGATGAGCACAGGAGCGCTGGAAGATGAGCACAGGAGCGCTGGCAGACAATCACAGGAGCGCTGGCAGACGATCACAGGAGCGCTGGCAGATGATCACAGGAGCGCTGGCAGATGAGCACAGGAGCGCTGGCAGATGATCACAGGAGCGCTGGCAGAAGATCACAGGAGCTCTGGCAGATGAGCACAGGAGCGCTGGCAGGTGATCACAGGAGCGCTGGCAGATGATCACAGGAGCGCTGGCAGATGAGCACTGGAGCGCTGGCAGATGATCACAGGAGCGCTGGCAGATGAGAACAGGAGCGCTGGCAGATGATCACAGGAGCGCTGGCAGATGATCACAGGAGCGCTGGCAGATGAGCACAGGAGCGCTGGCAGATGAGCACAGGAGCGCTGGCAGATGATCACAGGAGCGCTGGCAGATGAGCACAGGAGCGCTGGCAGATGAGCACAGGAGCGCTGGAAGAGGAGCACAGGAGCGCTGGCAGACGATCACAGGAGCGCTGGCAGATGATCACAGGAGCGCTGGCAGATGATCACAGGAGCGCTGGCAGATGACTACAGGAGCGCTGGGAGATGAATACATGAGTTCTAGTAGATAAACACAGGAGCACTGGCAGATGATCACAGGAGCGCTGGCAGATGAGCACAGGAGCGCTGGCAGGTGATCACAGGAGCGCTGGCAAATGATCACAGGAGCGCTGGCAGATGATCACAGGAGCGCTGGCAGGTGATCACATGAGCGCTGGCAGGTGATCACAGGAGCACTGGCAGATGATCACAGGAGCGCTGGCAGATGATCACAGGAGCGCTGGCAGATGATCACAGGAGCGCTGGCAGATGAGCACAGGAGCGCTGGCAGATGATCACAGGAGCGCTGGCAGATGATCACAGGAGCGCTGGCAGATGATCACAGGAGCGCTGGCAGATGAGCACAGAAGCGCTGGCCGATGAACACAGGAGCGCTGGCAGATGAGCACAGGAGCGCTGGCAGATGAACACAGGAGCACTGGCAGATGAACACAGGAGCGCTGGCAGATGAGCACAGGAGCGCTGGCAGATGAACACAGAAGCGCTGGCAGATGAGCACAGGAGCGCTGGCAGATGAGCACAGGAGCGCTGGCAGGTGATCACAGGAGCGCTGGCAGATGAGCACAGAAGTGCTGGCAGGTGATCACAGGAGCGCTGGCAGATGAGCACAGAAGTGCTGGCAGATGAGCACAGAAGTGCTGGCAGATGATCACAGGAGCGCTGGCAGATGAGCACAGAAGCGCTGGCAGATGAACACAGGAGCGCTGGCAGATGAGCACAGGAGCGCTGGCAGATGAGCACAGGAGCGCTGGCAGATGAGCACAGGCTTGCTGGCAGATGAACACAGGAGCACTGGCAGATGAACACAGGAGCGCTGGCAGATGAGCACAGGAGCGCTGGCAGATGATCACAGGAGCGCTGGCAGGTGATCACATGAGCGCTGGCAGGTGATCACAGGAGCACTGGCAGATGATCACAGAAGTGCTGGCAGATGAACACAGGAGCGCTGGCAGATGAGCACAGGAGCACTGCAGATGAGTACAGGAGCGCTGGCAGATGAGCACAGGAGCGCTGACAGATGAACACAGGAGCGCTGGCAGATGAACACAGGAGCGCTGGCAGATGATCACAGGAGCGCTGGCAGATGAGCACAGGAGCGCTGGCAGATGAGCACAGAAGTGCTGGCAGATGAACACAGGAGTGCTGGCAGATGAGCACAGAAGCGCTGGCAGATGAACACAGGAGCGCTGGCAGATGAGCACAGGAGCGCTGGCAGATGAACACAGGAGCACTGGCAGATGAACACAGAAGCGCTGGCAGATGAGCACAGAAGTGCTGGCAGATGAACACAGGAGCGCTGGCAGATGAGCACAGAAGCGCTGGCAGATGAACACAGGAGCGCTGGCAGATGAGCACAGGAGCGCTGGCAGATGAGCACAGGAGCGCTGGCAGATGAACACAGAAGTGTTGGCAGATGAGCACAGAAGTGCTGGCAGATGAACACAGGAGCGCTGGCAGATGAGCACAGGAGCGCTGGCAGATGAACACAGGAGCGCTGGCAGATGAGCACAGGAGCGCTGGCAGATGAGCACAGGAGCGCTGGCAGATGAGCACTGGAGCGCTTGCAGATGAACACAGAAGTGCTGGCAGATGAGCACAGAAGTGCTGGCAGATGAACACAGGAGCGCTGGCAGATGAACACAGAAGTGCTGGTAGATGAACACAGAAGTGCTGGCAGATGAGCACAGGAGCGCTGGCAGATGATCACAGGAGCGCTGGCAGATGAGCACAGGAGCGCTGGCAGATGAGCACAGAAGCGCTGGCAGATGATCACAGGAGCGCTGGCAGAAGATCACAGGAGCTCTGGTAGATGAGTACAGGAGCGCTGGCAGGTGATCACAGGAGCGCTGGCAGATGATCAAAGGAGCGCTGGCAGAAGATCACAGGAGCTCTGGCAGATGAGTACAGGAGCGCTGGCAGGTGATCACAGGAGCGCTGGCAGGTGATCACATGAGCGCTGGCAGGTGATCACAGGAGCACTGGCAGATGATCACAGAAGTGCTGGCAGATGAACACAGGAGCGCTGGCAGATGAGCACAGGAGCACTGCAGATGAGTACAGGAGCGCTGGCAGATGAGCACAGGAGCGCTGACAGATGAACACAGGAGCGCTGGCAGATGAACACAGGAGCGCTGGCAGATGATCACAGGAGCGCTGGCAGATGAGCACAGGAGCGCTGGCAGATGAGCACAGAAGTGCTGGCAGATGAACACAGGAGTGCTGGCAGATGAGCACAGAAGCGCTGGCAGATGAACACAGGAGCACTGGCAGATGAGCACAGGAGCGCTGGCAGATGAACACAGGAGCTCTGGCAGATGAACACAGGAGCGCTGGCAGATGAGCACAGGAGCGCTGGCAGATGAACACAGAAGCGCTGGCAGATGAGCACAGGAGCGCTGGCAGATGAGCACAGGAGCGCTGGCAGGTGATCACAGGAGCGCTGGCAGATGAGCACAGAAGTGCTGGCAGGTGATCACAGGAGCGCTGGCAGATGAGCACAGAAGTGCTGGCAGATGAGCACAGAAGTGCTGGCAGATGATCACAGGAGCGCTGGCAGATGAGCACAGAAGTGCTGGCAGATGAACACAGGAGCGCTGGCAGATGAGCACAGGAGCGCTGGCAGATGAGCACAGGAGCGCTGGCAGAGGAGCACAGGAGCGCTGGCAGATGAGCACAGAAGTGCTGGCAGATGAACACAGGAGCGCTGGCAGATGAGCACAGGAGCGCTGGCAGATGAGCACAGGAGCGCTGGCAGATGTACACAGAAGCGCTGGCAGATGAGCACAGAAGTGCTGGCAGATGAACACAGGAGCGCTGGCAGATGAGCACAGAAGCGCTGGCAGATGAACACAGGAGCGCTGGCAGATGAGCACAGGAGCGCTGGCAGATGAACACAGAAGTGTTGGCAGATGAGCACAGAAGTGCTGGCAGATGAACACAGGAGCGCTGGCAGATGAGCACAGGAGCGCTGGCAGATGAACACAGGAGCGCTGGCAGATGAGCACAGGAGCGCTGGCAGATGAGCACAGGAGCGCTGGCAGATGAGCACAGGAGCGCTTGCAGATGAACACAGAAGTGCTGGCAGATGAGCACAGAAGTGCTGGCAGATGAACACAGGAGCGCTGGCAGATGAACACAGAAGTGCTGGCAGATGAACACAGAAGTGCTGGCAGATGAGCACAGGAGCGCTGGCAGATGATCACAGGAGCGCTGGCAGATGAGCACAGGAGCGCTGGCAGATGAGCACAGGAGCGCTGGCAGATGATCACAGGAGCGCTGGCAGTAGATCACAGGAGCTCTGGCAGATGAGTACAGGAGCGCTGGCAGGTGATCACAGGAGCGCTGGCAGATGATCACAGGAGCGCTGGCAGATGAGCACAGGAGCGCTTGCAGATGATCACAGGAGCGCTGGCAGATGAGCACAGGAGCGCTGGCAGATGAGCACAGGAGCGCTGGCAGGTGATCACAGGAGCGCTGGCAGATGAGCACAGAAGTGCTGGCAGGTGATCACAGGAGCGCTGGCAGATGAGCACAGAAGTGCTGGCAGATGAGCACAGAAGTGCTGGCAGATGATCACAGGAGCGCTGGCAGATGAGCACAGAAGTGCTGGCAGATGAACACAGGAGCGCTGGCAGATGAGCACAGGAGCGCTGGCAGATGAGCACAGGAGCGCTGGCAGAGGAGCACAGGAGCGCTGGCAGATGAGCACAGAAGTGCTGGCAGATGAACACAGGAGCGCTGGCAGATGAGCACAGGAGCGCTGGCAGATGAGCACAGGAGCGCTGGCAGATGTACACAGAAGCGCTGGCAGATGAGCACAGGAGCGCTGGCAGATGAGCACAGGAGCGCTTGCAGATGAACACAGAAGTGCTGGCAGATGAGCACAGAAGTGCTGGCAGATGAACACAGGAGCGCTGGCAGATGAACACAGAAGTGCTGGCAGATGAACACAGAAGTGCTGGCAGATGATCACAGGAGCGCTGGCAGATGAGCACAGGAGCGCTGGCAGATGAGCACAGGAGCGCTGGCAGATGATCACAGGAGCGCTGGCAGTAGATCACAGGAGCTCTGGCAGATGAGTACAGGAGCGCTGGCAGGTGATCACAGGAGCGCTGGCAGATGATCACAGGAGCGCTGGCAGATGAGCACAGGAGCGCTTGCAGATGATCACAGGAGCGCTGGCAGATGAGCACAGAAGTGCTGGCAGATGAACACAGGAGCGCTGGCAGATGAACACAGAAGTGCTGGCAGATGAACACAGAAGTGCTGGCAGATGATCACAGGAGCGCTGGCAGATGAGCACAGGAGCGCTGGCAGATGAGCACAGGAGCGCTGGCAGATGATCACAGGAGCGCTGGCAGTAGATCACAGGAGCTCTGGCAGATGAGTACAGGAGCGCTGGCAGGTGATCACAGGAGCGCTGGCAGATGATCACAGGAGCGCTGGCAGATGAGCACAGGAGCGCTTGCAGATGATCACAGGAGCGCTGGCAGATGAGCACAGGAGCGCTGGCAGATGATCACAGGAGCGCTGGCAGATGAGCACAGGAGCGCTGGCAGATGCGCTGGCAGATGAGCACAGGAGCGCTGGCAGATGAGCACAGGAGCGCTGGCAGATGATCACAGGAGCGCTGGCAGATGAGCACAGGAGCGCTGGAAGATGAGCACAGGAGCGCTGGCAGACGATCACAGGAGCGCTGGCAGACGATCACAGGAGCGCTGGCAGATGATCACAGGAGCGCTGGCAGATGATCACAGGAGCGCTGGCAGATGAGCACAGGAGCGCTGGCAGATGATCACAGGAGCGCTGGCAGAAGATCACAGGAGCTCTGACAGATGAGCACAGGAGCGCTGGCAGGTGATCACAGGAGCGCTGGCAGATGATAACAGGAGCGCTGGCAGATGAGCACAGGAGCGCTGGCAGATGATCACAGCAGCGCTGGCAGATGAGAACAGGAGCGCTGGCAGATGATCACAGGAGCGCTGGCAGATGATCACAGGAGCGCTGGCAGATGAGCACAGGAGCGCTGGCAGATGATCACAGGAGCGCTGGCAGATGAGCACAGGAGCGCTGGAAGATGAGCACAGGAGCGCTGGCAGACGATCACAGGAGCGCTGGCAGATGATCACAGGAGCGCTGGCAGATGATCACAGGAGCGCTGGCAGATGATCACAGGAGCGCTGGCAGATGACTACAGGAGCGCTGGCAGATGAATACATGAGTTCTAGTAGATAAACACAGGAGCACTGGCAGATGATCACAGGAGCGCTGGCAGATGAGCACAGGAGCGCTGGCAGGTGATCACAGGAGCGCTGGCAAATGATCACAGGAGCGCTGGCAGATGATCACCGGAGCGCTGGCAGGTGATCACATGAGCGCTGGCAGGTGATCACAAGAGCACTGGCAGATGATCACAGGAGCGCTGGCAGATGATCACAGGAGCGCTGGCAGATGATCACAGGAGCGCTGGCAGATGATCACAGGAGCGCTGGCAGATGATCACAGGAGCGCTGGCAGATGAGCACAGAAGCGCTGGCAGATGAACACAGGAGCGCTGGCAGATGAGCACAGGAGCGCTGGCAGATGAACACAGGAGCACTGGCAGATGAACACAGGAGCGCTGGCAGATGAGCACAGGAGCGCTGGCAGATGAACACAGAAGCGCTGGCAGATGAGCACAGGAGCGCTGGCAGAAGAGCACAGGAGCGCTGGCAGGTGATCACAGGAGCGCTGGCAGATGAGCACAGAAGTTCTGGCAGATGAACACAGGAGCGCTGGCAGATGAGCACAGGAGCGCTGGCAGATGAGCACAGGAGCGCTGGCAGATGAACACAGAAGTGCTGGCAGATGAGCACAGAAGTGCTGGCAGATGAACACAGGAGCGCTGGCAGATGAACACAGAAGCGCTGGCAGATGAACACAGGAGCGCTGGCAGATGAGCACAGGAGCGCTGGCAGATGAGCACAGGAGCGCTGGCAGATGAACACAGGAGCGCTGGCAGATGAGCACAGGAGCGCTGGCAGATGAGCACAGGAGCGCTGGCAGATGAACACAGGAGCGCTGGCAGGTGATCACAGGAGCGCTGGCAGGTGATCACAGGAGCGCTGGCAGGTGATCACAGGAGCGCTGGCAGATGATCACAGGAGCGCTGGCAGATGATCACAGGAGCGCTGGTAGATGAGCACAGAAGTGCTGGCAGATGATCACAGGAGCGCTGGCAGATGAGCACAGGAGCGCTGGCAGATGATCACAGGTGCGCTGGCAGATGATCACAGGAGCGCTGGCAGATGAGCACAGAAGTGCTGGCAGATGATCACAGGAGCGCTGGCAGATGATCACAGGAGCGCTGGCAGATGACTACAGGAGCGCTGGCAGATGAATACATGGAGTCTAGTAGATAAACACAGGAGCACTGGCAGATGATCACAGGAGCGCTGGCAGATGAGCAAAGGAGCGCTGGCAGGTGATCACAGGAGCGCTGGCAAATGATCACAGGAGCGCTGGCAGATGATCACAGGAGCGTTGGCAGGTGATCACAGGAGCGCTGGCAGGTGATCACAGGAGCGCTGGCAGATGATCACAGGAGCGCTGGCAGATGATCACAGGAGCGCTGGCAGATGATCACAGGAGCGCTGGCAGATGAGCACAGGAGCGCTGGCAGATGATCACAGGAGCGCTGGCAGATGATCACAGGAGCGCTGGCAGATGATCACAGGAGCGCTGGCAGATGAGCACAGGAGCGCTGGCAGATGATCACAGGAGCGCTGGCAAATGATCACAGGAGCGCTGGCATATGATCACAGGAGCGTTGGCAGGTGATCACAGGAGCGCTGGCAGGTGATCACAGGAGCGCTGGCAGATGATCACAGGAGCGCTGGCAGATGATCACAGGAGCGCTGGCAGATGAGCACAGGAGCGCTGGCAGATGATCACAGGAGCACTGGCAGATGATCACTGGAGCGCTGGCAGATGATCACAGGAGCGCTGGCAGATGAGCACAGAAGTGCTGGCAGATGATCACAGGAGCGCTGGCAGATGAGCACAGGAGCGCTGGCAGATGATCACAGGAGCGCTGGCAGATGATCACAGGAGCGCTGGCAGATGAGCACATAAGTGCTGGCAGATGATCACAGGAGCGCTTGCAAATGATCACAGGAGCGCTGGCAGATGAATACATGAGTTCTAGTAGATAAACACAGGAGCACTGGCAGATGATCACAGGAGCACTGGCAGATGAGCACTTGAGCGCTGGCAGATGAGCACAGGAGCGCTGACAGATGAACACAGGAGCGCTGGCAGATGAGCACAGGAGCGCTGGCAGATGAGCACAGGAGCGCTGGCAGATGATCACAGGATCGCTGGCAGATTATCACAGGAGCGCTGGCAGATGAGCACATGAGCGCTGGCAGATGAGCACAGAAGTGCTGGCAGATGAACACAGGAGCGCTGGCAGATGAGCACAGAAGCGCTGGCAGATGAACACAGGAGCGCTGGCAGATGAACACAGGAGCACTGGCAGATGAACACAGGAGCGCTGGCAGATGAGCACAGGAGCGCTGGCAGATGAACACAGGAGCGCTGGCAGATGAGCACAGGAGCGCTGGCAGATGAGCACAGGAGCGCTGGCAGGTGATCACAGTAGCGCTGGCAGATGAGCAGAGAAGTGCTGGCAGGTGATCACAGGAGCGCTGCCAGATGAGCACAGAAGTGCTGGCAGATGAGCACAGAAGTGCTGGCAGATGATCACAGGAGCGCTGGCAGATGAGCACAGAAGCGCTGGCAGATGAACACAGGAGCGCTGGCAGATGAGCACTGGAGCGCTGGCAGATGAGCACAGGAGCGCTGGCAGATGAACACAGGAGCGCTGGCAGGTGATCACAGGAGCGCTGGCAGGTGATCAAAGGAGCGCTGGCAGATGATCACAGGAGCGCTGGCAGATGATCACAGGAGCGCTGGCAGATGATCACAGGAGTGCTGGCAGATGATCACAGGAGCGCTGGCAAATGATCACAGGAGCGCTGGCAGATGAATACATGAGTTCTAGTAGATAAACACAGGAGCACTGGCAGATGATCACAGGAGCACTGGCAGATGAGCACAGGAGCGCTGGCAGATGAGCACAGGAGCGCTGGCAGATGAACACAGAAGTGCTGGCAGATGAGCACAGAAGTGCTGGCAAATGATCACAGGAGCGCTGGCAGATGAACACAGGATTTCTAGTAGATGATCACAGGAGTGCTGGCAGATGAGCACAGGAGCGCTGCAGATGAGCACAGGAGCGCTGGCAGATGAGCACAGGAGCGCTGACAGATGAACACAGGAGCGCTGGCAGATGAGCACAGGAGCGCTGGCAGATGAGCACAGGAGCGCTGGCAGATGATCACAGGATCGCTGGCAGATTATCACAGGAGCGCTGGCAGATGAGCACAGGAGCGCTGGCAGATGAGCACAGAAGTGCTGGCAGATGAACACAGGAACGCTGGCAGATGAGCACAGAAGCGCTGGCAGATGAACACAGGAGCGCTGGCAGATGAGCACAGGAGCGCTGGCAGATGAACACAGGAGCGCTGGCAGATGAACACAGGAGCGCTGGCAGATGAGCACAGGAGCGCTGGCAGATGAACACAGGAGCGCTGGCAGATGAGCACAGGAGCGCTGGCAGATGAGCACAGGAGCGCTGGCAGGTGATCACAGTAGCGCTGGCAGATGAGCAGAGAAGTGCTGGCAGGTGATCACAGGAGCGCTGCCAGATGAACACAGAAGTGCTGGCAGATGAGCACAGAAGTGCTGGCAGATGATCACAGGAGCGCTGGCAGATGAGCACAGAAGCGCTGGCAGATGAACACAGGAGCGCTGGCAGATGAGCACAGGAGCGCTGGCAGATGAGCACAGGAGCGCTGGCAGATGAGCACAGAAGCGCTGGCAGATGAGCACAGGAGCGCTTGCAGATGAGCACAGGAGCGCTGGCAGATGAACACAGAAGTGCTGGCAGATGAGCACAGAAGCGCTGGCAGATGAACACAGGAGCGCTGGCAGATGAGCACAGGAGCGCTGGCAGATGAGCACAGGAGCGCTGGCAGATGAGCACAGGAGCGCTGGCAGATGAGCACAGGAGCACTGGCAGATGAACACAGAAGTGCTGGCAGATGAGCACAGAAGTGCTGGCAGATGAACACAGGAGCGCTGGCAGATGAACACAGAAGTGCTGGCAGATGAGCACAGAAGTGCTGGCAGATGAGCACAGGAGCGCTGGCAGATGAACACAGGAGCACTGGCAGATGAACACAGGAGCGCTGGCAGATGAGCACAGGAGCGCTGGCAGATGAACACAGAAGTGCTGGCAGATGAGCACAGAAGTGCTGGCAGATGAACACAGGAGCGCTGGCAGATGAGCACAGGAGCGCTGGCATATGAACACAGGAGCACTGGCAGATGAGCACAGGAGCGCTGGCAGGTGATCACAGGAGCGCTGGCAGATGATCACAGAAGTGCTGGCAGATGAACACAGGAGCGCTGGCAGATGATCACAGGAGCGCTGGCAGAAGATCACAGGAGCTCTGGCAGATGAGCACAGGAGCGCTGGCAGGTGATCACAGGAGCGCTGGCAGATGATCACAGGAGCGCTGGCAGATGAGCACTGGAGCGCTGGCAGATGATCACAGGAGCGCTGGCAGATGAGAACAGGAGCGCTGGAAGATGATCACAGGAGCGCTGGCAGATGATCACAGGAGCGCTGGCAGATGAGCACAGGAGCGCTGGCAGATGATCACAGGAGCGCTGGCAGATGAGCACAGGAGCGCTGGCAGATGAGCACAGGAGCGCTGGAAGATGAGCACAGGAGCGCTGGCAGACGATCACAGGAGCGCTGGCAGATGATCACAGGAGCGCTGGCAGATGATCACAGGAGCGCTGGCAGATGACTACAGGAGCGCTGGGAGATGAATACATGAGTTCTAGTAGATAAACACAGGAGCACTGGCAGATGATCACAGGAGCGCTGGCAGATGAGCACAGGAGCGCTGGCAGGTGATCACAGGAGCGCTGGCAAATGATCACAGGAGCGCTGGCAGATGATCACAGGAGCGCTGGCAGGTGATCACATGAGCGCTGGCAGGTGATCACAGGAGCACTGGCAGATGATCACAGGAGCGCTGGCAGATGATCACAGGAGCGCTGGCAGATGATCACAGGAGCGCTGGCAGATGAGCACAGGAGCGCTGGCAGATGATCACAGGAGCGCTGGCAGATGATCACAGGAGCGCTGGCAGATGATCACAGGAGCGCTGGCAGATGAGCACAGAAGCGCTGGCAGATGAACACAGGAGCGCTGGCAGATGAGCACAGGAGCGCTGGCAGATGAACACAGTAGCGCTGGCAGATGAGCACAGGAGCGCTGGCAGATGAGCACAGGAGCGCTGGCAGGTGATCACAGGAGCGCTGGCAGATGATCACAGGAGCGCTGGCAGATGAGCACTGGAGCGCTGGCAGATGATCACAGGAGCGCTGGCAGATGAGAACAGGAGCGCTGGCAGATGATCACAGGAGCGCTGGCAGATGATCACAGGAGCGCTGGCAGATGAGCACAGGAGCGCTGGCAGATGAGCACAGGAGCGCTGGCAGATGATCACAGGAGCGCTGGCAGATGATCACAGGAGCGCTGGCAGATGATCACAGGAGCGCTGGCAGATGAGCACAGGAGCGCTGGCAGATGATCACAGGAGCGCTGGCAGATGATCACAGGAGCGCTGGCAGATGATCACAGGAGCGCTGGCAGATGAGCACAGAAGCGCTGGCAGATGAACACAGGAGCGCTGGCAGATGAGCACAGGAGCGCTGGCAGATGAACACAGGAGCGCTGGCAGATGATCACAGGAGCGCTGGCAGATGAGCACAGGAGCGCTGGCAGATGATCACAGGAGCGCTGGCAGATGATCACAGGAGCGCTGGCAGATGATCACAGGAGCGCTGGCAGATGAGCACAGAAGCGCTGGCAGATGAACACAGGAGCGCTGGCAGATGAGCACAGGAGCGCTGGCAGATGAACACAGGAGCACTGGCAGATGAACACAGGAGCGCTGGCAGATGATCACAGGAGCGCTGGCAGATGATCACAGGAGCGCTGGCAGATGACTACAGGAGCGCTGGGAGATGAATACATGAGTTCTAGTAGATAAACACAGGAGCACTGGCAGATGATCACAGGAGCGCTGGCAGATGAGCACAGGAGCGCTGGCAGGTGATCACAGGAGCGCTGGCAAATGATCACAGGAGCGCTGGCAGATGATCACAGGAGCGCTGGCAGGTGATCACATGAGCGCTGGCAGGTGATCACAGGAGCACTGGCAGATGATCACAGGAGCGCTGGCAGATGATCACAGGAGCGCTGGCAGATGATCACAGGAGCGCTGGCAGATGAGCACAGGAGCGCTGGCAGATGATCACAGGAGCGCTGGCAGATGATCACAGGAGCGCTGGCAGATGATCACAGGAGCGCTGGCAGATGAGCACAGAAGCGCTGGCAGATGAACACAGGAGCGCTGGCAGATGAGCACAGGAGCGCTGGCAGAAGAACACAGGAGCACTGGCAGATGAACACAGGAGCGCTGGCAGATGAGCACAGGAGCGCTGGCAGATGAACACAGAAGCGCTGGCAGATGAGCACAGGAGCGCTGGCAGATGAGCACAGGAGCGCTGGCAGGTGATCACAGGAGCGCTGGCAGATGAGCACAGAAGTGCTGGCAGGTGATCACAGGAGCGCTGGCAGATGAGCACAGAAGTGCTGGCAGATGAGCACAGAAGTGCTGGCAGATGATCACAGGAGCGCTGGCAGATGAGCACAGAAGCGCTGGCAGATGAACACAGGAGCACTGGCAGATGAGCACAGGAGCGCTGGCAGATGAGCACAGGAGCGCTGGCAGATGAGCACAGGCTTGTTGGCAGATGAACACAGGAGCACTGGCAGATGAACACAGGAGCGCTGGCAGATGAGCACAGGAGCGCTGGCAGATGATCACAGGAGCGCTGGCAGGTGATCACATGAGCGCTGGCAGGTGATCACAGGAGCACTGGCAGATGATCACAGAAGTGCTGGCAGATGAACACAGGAGCGCTGGCAGATGAGCACAGGAGCACTGCAGATGAGTACAGGAGCGCTGGCAGATGAGCACAGGAGCGCTGACAGATGAACACAGGAGCGCTGGCAGATGAACACAGGAGCGCTGGCAGATGATCACAGGAGCGCTGGCAGATGAGCACAGGAGCGCTGGCAGATGAGCACAGAAGTGCTGGCAGATGAACACAGGAGTGCTGGCAGATGAGCACAGAAGCGCTGGCAGATGAACACAGGAGCGCTGGCAGATGAGCACAGGAGCGCTGGCAGATGAACACAGGAGCACTGGCAGATGAACACAGGAGCGCTGGCAGATGTACACAGAAGCGCTGGCAGATGAGCACAGAAGTGCTGGCAGATGAACACAGGAGCGCTGGCAGATGAGCACAGAAGCGCTGGCAGATGAACACAGGAGCGCTGGCAGATGAGCACAGGAGCGCTGGCAGATGAGCACAGGAGCGCTGGCAGATGAACACAGAAGTGTTGGCAGATGATCACAGGAGCGCTGGCAGATGAGCACAGGAGCGCTGGCAGATGATCACAGGAGCGCTGGCAGATGATCACAGGAGCGCTGGCAGATGAGCACAGAAGCGCTGGCAGATGAACACAGGAGCGCTGGCAGATGAGCACAGGAGCGCTGGCAGATGAACACAGGAGCACTGGCAGATGAGCACAGGAGCGCTGGCAGATGATCACAGGAGCGCTGGCAGATGAGCACAGGAGCGCTGGCAGATGATCACAGGAGCGCTGGCAGATGATCACAGGAGCGCTGGCAGATGAGCACAGGAGCGCTGGCAGATGCGCTGGCAGATGAGCACAGGAGCGCTGGCAGATGAGCACAGGAGCGCTGGAAGATGAGCACAGGAGCGCTGGCAGATGAACACAGGAGCACTGGCAGATGAGCACAGGAGCGCTGGCAGATGATCACAGGAGCGCTGGCAGATGAGCACAGAAGTGCTGGCAGATGAGCACAGAAGTGCTGGCAGATGATCACAGGAGCGCTGGCAGATGAGCACAGAAGCGCTGGCAGATGAACACAGGAGCGCTGGCAGATGAGCACAGGAGCGCTGGCAGATGAGCACAGGAGCGCTGGCAGATGAGCACAGGCTTGCTGGCAGATGAACACAGGAGCACTGGCAGATGAACACAGGAGCGCTGGCAGATGATCACAGGAGCGCTGGCAGGTGATCACATGAGCGCTGGCAGGTGATCACAGGAGCACTGACAGATGATCACAGGAGCGCTGGCAGATGAGCACAGGAGCGCTGGCAGATGAGCACAGAAGTGCTGGCAGATGAACACAGGAGTGCTGGCAGATGAGCACAGAAGCGCTGGCAGATGAACACAGGAGCGCTGGCAGATGAGCACAGGAGCGCTGGCAGATGAACACAGGAGCACTGGCAGATGAACACAGGAGCGCTGGCAGATGTACACAGAAGCGCTGGCAGATGAGCACAGAAGTGCTGGCAGATGAACACAGGAGCGCTGGCAGATGAGCACAAAAGCGCTGGCAGATGAACACAGGAGCGCTGGCAGATGAGCACAGGAGCGCTGGCAGATGAGCACAGGAGCGCTGGCAGATGAACACAGAAGTGCTGGCAGATGAACACAGGAGCGCTGGCAGATGAGCACAGAAGCGCTGGCAGATGAACACAGGAGCGCTGGCAGATGAGCACAGAAGCGCTGGCAGATGAACACAGGAGCGCTGGCAGATGAGCACAGAAGCGCTGGCAGATGAACACAGGAGCGCTGGCAGATGAGCACAGGAGCGCTGGCAGATGAGCACAGGAGCGCTGGCAGATGAGCACAGGAGCGCTGGCAGATGCGCTGGCAGATGAGCACAGGAGCGCTGGCAGATGAGCACAGGAGCGCTGGCAGATGAGCACAGGAGCGCTGGAAGATGAGCACAGGAGCGCTGGCAGACGATCACAGGAGCGCTGGCAGACGATCACAGGAGCGCTGGCAGATGATCACAGGAGCGCTGGCAGATGAGCACAGGAGCGCTGGCAGATGATCACAGGAGCGCTGGCAGAAGATCACAGGAGCTCTGGCAGATGAGCACAGGAGCGCTGGCAGGTGATCACAGGAGCGCTGGCAGATGATCACAGGAGCGCTGGCAGATGAGCACTGGAGCGCTGGCAGATGATCACAGGAGCGCTGGCAGATGAGAACAGGAGCGCTGGCAGATGATCACAGGAGCGCTGGCAGATGATCACAGGAGCGCTGGCAGATGAGCACAGGAGCGCTGGCAGATGAGCACAGGAGCGCTGGCAGATGATCACAGGAGCGCTGGCAGATGAGCACAGGAGCGCTGGCAGAAGAGCACAGGAGCGCTGGAAGATGAGCACAGGAGCGCTGGCAGACGATCACAGGAGTGCTGGCAGATGATCACAGGAGCGCTGGCAGATGATCACAGGAGCGCTGGCAGATGACTACAGGAGCGCTGGGAGATGAATACATGAGTTCTAGTAGATAAACACAGGAGCACTGGCAGATGATCACAGGAGCGCTGGCAGATGAGCACAGGAGCGCTGGCAGGTGATCACAGGAGCGCTGGCAAATGATCACAGGAGCGCTGGCAGATGATCACAGGAGCGCTGGCAGGTGATCACATGAGCGCTGGCAGGTGATCACAGGAGCACTGGCAGATGATCACAGGAGCGCTGGCAGATGATCACAGGAGCGCTGGCAGATGATCACAGGAGCGCTGGCAGATGAGCACAGGAGCGCTGGCAGATGATCACAGGAGCGCTGGCAGATGATCACAGGAGCGCTGGCAGATGATCACAGGAGCGCTGGCAGATGAGCAAAGAAGCGCTGGCAGATGAACACAGGAGCGCTGGCAGATGAGCACAGGAGCGCTGGCAGATGAACACAGGAGCACTGGCAGATGAACACAGGAGCGCTGGCAGATGAGCACAGGAGCGCTGGCAGATGAACACAGAAGCGCTGGCAGATGAGCACAGGAGCGCTGGCAGATGAGCACAGGAGCGCTGGCAGGTGATCACAGGAGCGCTGGCAGATGATCACAGGAGCGCTGGCAGATGAGCACTGGAGCGCTGGCAGATGATCACAGGAGCGCTGGCAGATGAGAACAGGAGCGCTGGCACATGATCACAGGAGCGCTGGCAGATGATCACAGGAGCGCTGGCAGATGAGCACAGGAGCGCTGGCAGATGAGCACAGGAGCGCTGGCAGATGATCACAGGAGCGCTGGCAGATGAGCACAGGAGCGCTGGCAGATGAGCACAGGAGCGCTGGAAGATGAGCACAGGAGCGCTGGCAGACGATCACAGGAGCGCTGGCAGATGATCACAGGAGCGCTGGCAGATGATCACAGGAGCGCTGGCAGATGACTACAGGAGCGCTGGGAGATGAATACATGAGTTCTAGTAGATAAACACAGGAGCGCTGGCAGGTGATCACAGGAGCGCTGGCAAATGATCACAGGAGCGCTGGCAGATGATCACAGGAGCGCTGGCTGGTGATCACAGGAGCGCTGGCAGATGATCACAGGAGCGCTGGCTGGTGATCACAGGAGCGCTGGCAGGTGATCACAGGAGCACTGGCAGATGATCACAGGAGCGCTGGCAGATGAGCACAGGAGCGCTGGCAGATAATCACAGGAGCGCTGGCAGATGATCACAGGAGCGCTGGCAGATGATCACAGGAGCGCTGGCAGATGAGCACAGAAGCGCTGGCAGATGAACACAGGAGCGCTGGCAGATGAGCACAGGAGCGCTGGCAGATGAACACAGGAGCACTGGCAGATGAACACAGGAGCGCTGGCAGATGAGCACAGGAGCGCTGGCAGATGAACACAGAAGCGCTGGCAGATGAGCACAGGAGCGCTGGCAGATGAGCACAGGAGCGCTGGCAGGTGATCACAGGAGCGCTGGCAGATGAGCACAGAAGTGCTGGCAGGTGATCACAGGAGCGCTGGCAGATGAGCACAGAAGTGCTGGCAGATGAGCACAGAAGTGCTGGCAGATGATCACAGGAGCGCTGGCAGATGAGCACAGAAGCGCTGGCAGATGAACACAGGAGCGCTGGCAGATGAGCACAGGAGCGCTGGCAGATGAGCACAGGAGCGCTGGCAGATGAGCACAGGCTTGCTGGCAGATGAACACAGGAGCACTGGCAGATGAACACAGGAGCGCTGGCAGATGAGCACAGGAGCGCTGGCAGATGATCACAGGAGCGCTGGCAGGTGATCACATGAGCGCTGGCAGGTGATCACAGGAGCACTGGCAGATGATCACAGAAGTGCTGGCAGATGAACACAGGAGCGCTGGCAGATGAGCACAGGAGCACTGCAGATGAGTACAGGAGCGCTGGCAGATGAGCACAGGAGCGCTGACAGATGAACACAGGAGCGCTGGCAGATGAACAGAGGAGCGCTGGCAGATGATCACAGGAGCGCTGGCAGATGATCACAGGAGCGCTGGCAGATGAGCACAGAAGTGCTGGCAGATGAACACAGGAGTGCTGGCAGATGAGCACAGAAGCGCTGGCAGATGAACACAGGAGCGCTGGCAGATGAGCACAGGAGCGCTGGCAGATGTACACAGAAGCGCTGGCAGATGAGCACAGAAGGGCTGGCAGATGAACACAGGAGCGCTGGCAGATGAGCACAGAAGCGCTGGCAGATGAACACAGGAGCGCTGGCAGATGAGCACAGGAGCGCTGGCAGATGAGCACAGGAGCGCTGGCAGATGAACACAGAAGTGTTGGCAGATGATCACAGGAGCGCTGGCAGATGAGCACGGGAGCGCTGGCAGATGATCACAGGAGCGCTGGCAGATGATCACAGGAGCGCTGGCAGATGAGCACAGAAGCGCTGGCAGATGAACACAGGAGCGCTGGCAGATGAGCACAGGAGCGCTGGCAGATGAACACAGGAGCACTGGCAGATGAGCACAGGAGCGCTGGCAGATGATCACAGGAGCGCTGGCAGATGAGCACAGGAGCGCTGGCAGATGATCACAGGAGCGCTGGCAGATGATCACAGGAGCGCTGGCAGATGAGCACAGGAGCGCTGGCAGATGAACACAGGAGCGCTGGCAGATGAGCACAGGAGCGCTGGCAGATGAACACAGGAGCACTGGCAGATGAGCACAGGAGCGCTGGCAGATGATCACAGGAGCGCTGGCAGATGATCACAGGAGCGCTGGCAGATGAGCACAGAAGCGCTGGCAGATGTACACAGGAGCGCTGGCAGATGAGCACAGGAGCGCTGGCAGATGAACACAGGAGCACTGGCAGATGAGCACAGGAGCGCTGGCAGATGATCACAGGAGCGCTGGCAGATGAGCACAGAAGCGCTGGCAGATGAACACAGGAGCGCTGGCAGATGAGCACAGGAGCGCTGGCAGATGAGCACAGGAGCGCTGGCAGATGAGCACAGGCTTGCTGGCAGATGAACACAGGAGCACTGGCAGATGAACACAGGAGCGCTGGCAGATGAGCACAGGAGCGCTGGCAGATGATCACAGGAGCGCTGGCAGGTGATCACATGAGCGCTGGCAGGTGATCACAGGAGCACTGGCAGATGATCACAGAAGTGCTGGCAGATGAACACAGGAGCGCTGGCAGATGAGCACAGGAGCACTGCAGATGAGTACAGGAGCGCTGGCAGATGAGCACAGGAGCGCTGACAGATGAACACAGGAGCGCTGGCAGATGAACACAGGAGCGCTGGCAGATGATCACAGGAGCGCTGGCAGATGAGCACAGGAGCGCTGGCAGATGAGCACAGAAGTGCTGGCAGATGAACACAGGAGTGCTGGCAGATGAGCACAGAAGCGCTGGCAGATGAACACAGGAGCGCCGGCAGATGAGCACAGGAGCGCTGGCAGATGAACACAGGAGCACTGGCAGATGAACACAGGAGCGCTGGCAGATGTACACAGAAGCGCTGGCAGATGAGCACAGAAGTGCTGGCAGGTGAACACAGGAGCGCTGGCAGATGAGCACAGAAGCGCTGGCAGATGAACACAGGAGCGCTGGCAGATGAGCACAGGAGCGCTGGCAGATGAGCACAGGAGCGCTGGCAGATGAACACAGAAGTGTTGGCAGATGAGCACAGAAGTGCTGGCAGATGAACACAGGAGCGCTGGCAGATGAGCACAGGAGCGCTGGCAGATGAACACAGGAGCGCTGGCAGATGAGCACAGGAGCGCTGGCAGATGAGCACAGGAGCGCTGGCAGATGAGCACAGGAGCGCTTGCAGATGAACACAGAAGTGCTGGCAGATGAGCACAGAAGTGCTGGCAGATGAACACAGGAGCGCTGGCAGATGAACACAGAAGTGCTGGCAGATGAACACAGAAGTGCTGGCAGATGAGCACAGGAGCGCTGGCAGATGATCACAGGAGCGCTGGCAGATGAGCACAGGAGCGCTGGCAGATGAGCACAGAAGCGCTGGCAGATGATCACAGGAGCGCTGGCAGAAGATCACAGGTGCTCTGGTAGATGAGTACAGGAGCGCTGGCAGGTGATCACAGGAGCGCTGGCAGATGATCAAAGGAGCGCTGGCAGAAGATCACAGGAGCTCTGGCAGATGAGTACAGGAGCGCTGGCAGGTGATCACAGGAGCGCTGGCAGGTGATCACATGAGCGCTGGCAGGTGATCACAGGAGCACTGGCAGATGATCACAGAAGTGCTGGCAGATGAACACAGGAGCGCTGGCAGATGAGCACAGGAGCACTGCAGATGAGTACAGGAGCGCTGGCAGATGAGCACAGGAGCGCTGACAGATGAACACAGGAGCGCTGGCAGATGAACACAGGAGCGCTGGCAGATGATCACAGGAGCGCTGGCAGATGAGCACAGGAGCGCTGGCAGATGAGCACAGAAGTGCTGGCAGATGAACACAGGAGTGCTGGCAGATGAGCACAGAAGCGCTGGCAGATGAACACAGGAGCACTGGCAGATGAGCACAGGAGCGCTGGCAGATGATCACAGGAGCGCTGGCAGATGATCACAGGAGCGCTGGCAGATGAGCACAGAAGCGCTGGCAGATGAACACAGGAGCGCTGGCAGATGAGCACAGGAGCGCTGGCAGATGAACACAGGAGCACTGGCAGATGAGCACAGGAGCGCTGGCAGATGATCACAGGAGCGCTGGCAGATGAGCACAGGAGCGCTGGCAGATGATCACAGGAGCGCTGGCAGATGATCACAGGAGCGCTGGCAGATGAGCACAAGAGCGCTGGCAGATGCGCTGGCAGATGAGCACAGGAGCGCTGGCAGATGAGCACAGGAGCGCTGGCAGATGAGCACAGGAGCGCTGGAAGATGAGCACAGGAGCGCTGGCAGACAATCACAGGAGCGCTGGCAGATGATCACAGGAGCGCTGGCAGATGATCACAGGAGCGCTGGCAGATGAGCACAGGAGCGCTGGCAGATGATCACAGGAGCGCTGGCAGAAGATCACAGGAGCTCTGGCAGATGAGCACAGGAGCGCTGGCAGGTGATCACAGGAGCGCTGGCAGATGATCACAGGAGCGCTGGCAGATGAGCACTGGAGCGCTGGCAGATGATCACAGGAGCGCTGGCAGATGAGAACAGGAGCGCTGGCAGATGATCACAGGAGCGCTGGCAGATGATCACAGGAGCGCTGGCAGATGAGCACAGGAGCGCTGGCAGATGAGCACAGGAGCGCTGGCAGATGATCACAGGAGCGCTGGCAGATGAGCACAGGAGCGCTGGCAGATGAGCACAGGAGCGCTGGAAGAGGAGCACAGGAGCGCTGGCAGACGATCACAGGAGCGCTGGCAGATGATCACAGGAGCGCTGGCAGATGATCACAGGAGCGCTGGCAGATGACTACAGGAGCGCTGGGAGATGAATACATGAGTTCTAGTAGATAAACACAGGAGCACTGGCAGATGATCACAGGAGCGCTGGCAGATGAGCACAGGAGCGCTGGCAGGTGATCACAGGAGCGCTGGCAAATGATCACAGGAGCGCTGGCAGATGATCACAGGAGCGCTGGCAGGTGATCACATGAGCGCTGGCAGGTGATCACAGGAGCACTGGCAGATGATCACAGGAGCGCTGGCAGATGATCACAGGAGCGCTGGCAGATGATCACAGGAGCGCTGGCAGATGAGCACAGGAGCGCTGGCAGATGATCACAGGAGCGCTGGCAGATGATCACAGGAGCGCTGGCAGATGATCACAGGAGCGCTGGCAGATGAGCACAGAAGCGCTGGCAGATGAACACAGGAGCGCTGGCAGATGAGCACAGGAGCGCTGGCAGATGAACACAGGAGCACTGGCAGATGAACACAGGAGCGCTGGCAGATGAGCACAGGAGCGCTGGCAGATGAACACAGAAGCGCTGGCAGATGAGCACAGGAGCGCTGGCAGATGAGCACAGGAGCGCTGGCAGGTGATCACAGGAGCGCTGGCAGATGAGCACAGAAGTGCTGGCAGGTGATCACAGGAGCGCTGGCAGATGAGCACAGAAGTGCTGGCAGATGAGCACAGAAGTGCTGGCAGATGATCACAGGAGCGCTGGCAGATGAGCACAGAAGCGCTGGCAGATGAACACAGGAGCGCTGGCAGATGAGCACAGGAGCGCTGGCAGATGAGCACAGGAGCGCTGGCAGATGAGCACAGGCTTGCTGGCAGATGAACACAGGAGCACTGGCAGATGAACACAGGAGCGCTGGCAGATGAGCACAGGAGCACTGCAGATGAGTACAGGAGCGCTGGCAGATGAGCACAGGAGCGCTGACAGATGAACACAGGAGCGCTGGCAGATGAACACAGGAGCGCTGGCAGATGATCACAGGAGCGCTGGCAGATGAGCACAGGAGCGCTGGCAGATGAGCACAGAAGTGCTGGCAGATGAACACAGGAGTGCTGGCAGATGAGCACAGAAGCGCTGGCAGATGAACACAGGAGCGCTGGCAGATGAGCACAGGAGCGCTGGCAGATGAACACAGGAGCACTGGCAGATGAACACAGAAGCGCTGGCAGATGAGCACAGAAGTGCTGGCAGATGAACACAGGAGCGCTGGCAGATGAGCACAGAAGCGCTGGCAGATGAACACAGGAGCGCTGGCAGATGAGCACAGGAGCGCTGGCAGATGAGCACAGGAGCGCTGGCAGATGAACACAGAAGTGTTGGCAGATGAGCACAGAAGTGCTGGCAGATGAACACAGGAGCGCTGGCAGATGAGCACAGGAGCGCTGGCAGATGAACACAGGAGCGCTGGCAGATGAGCACAGGAGCGCTGGCAGATGAGCACAGGAGCGCTGGCAGATGAGCACTGGAGCGCTTGCAGATGAACACAGAAGTGCTGGCAGATGAGCACAGAAGTGCTGGCAGATGAACACAGGAGCGCTGGCAGATGAACACAGAAGTGCTGGTAGATGAACACAGAAGTGCTGGCAGATGAGCACAGGAGCGCTGGCAGATGATCACAGGAGCGCTGGCAGATGAGCACAGGAGCGCTGGCAGATGAGCACAGAAGCGCTGGCAGATGATCACAGGAGCGCTGGCAGAAGATCACAGGAGCTCTGGTAGATGAGTACAGGAGCGCTGGCAGGTGATCACAGGAGCGCTGGCAGATGATCAAAGGAGCGCTGGCAGAAGATCACAGGAGCTCTGGCAGATGAGTACAGGAGCGCTGGCAGGTGATCACAGGAGCGCTGGCAGGTGATCACATGAGCGCTGGCAGATGAGCACAGGAGCGCTGGCAGATGAGCACAGGAGCGCTGGCAGATGTACACAGAAGCGCTGGCAGATGAGCACAGAAGTGCTGGCAGATGAACACAGGAGCGCTGGCAGATGAGCACAGAAGCGCTGGCAGATGAACACAGGAGCGCTGGCAGAGGAGCACAGGAGCGCTGGCAGATGAGCACAGAAGTGCTGGCAGATGAACACAGGAGCGCTGGCAGATGAGCACAGGAGCGCTGGCAGATGAGCACAGGAGCGCTGGCAGATGTACACAGAAGCGCTGGCAGATGAGCACAGAAGTGCTGGCAGATGAACACAGGAGCGCTGGCAGATGAGCACAGAAGCGCTGGCAGATGAACACAGGAGCGCTGGCAGATGATCACAGGAGCGCTGGCAGATGAGCACAGAAGTGCTGGCAGATGAACACAGGAGCGCTGGCAGATGAGCACAGGAGCGCTGGCAGATGAGCACAGGAGCGCTGGCAGAGGAGCACAGGAGCGCTGGCAGATGAGCACAGAAGTGCTGGCAGATGAACACAGGAGCGCTGGCAGATGAGCACAGGAGCGCTGGCAGATGAGCACAGGAGCGCTGGCAGATGTACACAGAAGCGCTGGCAGATGAGCACAGAAGTGCTGGCAGATGAACACAGGAGCGCTGGCAGATGAGCACAGAAGCGCTGGCAGATGAACACAGGAGCGCTGGCAGATGAGCACAGGAGCGCTGGCAGATGAACAAAGAAGTGTTGGCAGATGAGCACAGAAGTGCTGGCAGGTGATCACAGGAGCGCTGGCAGATGATCAAAGGAGCGCTGGCAGAAGATCACAGGAGCTCTGGCAGATGAGTACAGGAGCGCTGGCAGGTGATCACAGGAGCGCTGGCAGGTGATCACATGAGCGCTGGCAGGTGATCACAGGAGCACTGGCAGATGATCACAGAAGTGCTGGCAGATGAACACAGGAGCGCTGGCAGATGAGCACAGGAGCACTGCAGATGAGTACAGGAGCGCTGGCAGATGAGCACAGGAGCGCTGACAGATGAACACAGGAGCGCTGGCAGATGAACACAGGAGCGCTGGCAGATGATCACAGGAGCGCTGGCAGATGAGCACAGGAGCGCTGGCAGATGAGCACAGAAGTGCTGGCAGATGAACACAGGAGTGCTGGCAGATGAGCACAGAAGCGCTGGCAGATGAACACAGGAGCACTGGCAGATGAGCACAGGAGCGCTGGCAGATGATCACAGGAGCGCTGGCAGATGATCACAGGAGCGCTGGCAGATGAGCACAGAAGCGCTGGCAGATGAACACAGGAGCGCTGGCAGATGAGCACAGGAGACCTGGCAGATGAACACAGGAGCACTGGCAGATGAGCACAGGAGCGCTGGCAGATGATCACAGGAGCGCTGGCAGATGAGCACAGGAGCGCTGGCAGATGATCACAGGAGCGCTGGCAGATGATCACAGGAGCGCTGGCAGATGAGCACAAGAGCGCTGGCAGATGCGCTGGCAGATGAGCACAGGAGCGCTGGCAGATGAGCACAGGAGCGCTGGCAGATGAGCACAGGAGCGCTGGAAGATGAGCACAGGAGCGCTGGCAGACAATCACAGGAGCGCTGGCAGATGATCACAGGAGCGCTGGCAGATGATCACAGGAGCGCTGGCAGATGAGCACAGGAGCGCTGGCAGATGATCACAGGAGCGCTGGCAGAAGATCACAGGAGCTCTGGCAGATGAGCACAGGAGCGCTGGCAGGTGATCACAGGAGCGCTGGCAGATGATCACAGGAGCGCTGGCAGATGAGCACTGGAGCGCTGGCAGATGATCACAGGAGCGCTGGCAGATGAGAACAGGAGCGCTGGCAGATGATCACAGGAGCGCTGGCAGATGATCACAGGAGCGCTGGCAGATGAGCACAGGAGCGCTGGCAGATGAGCACAGGAGCGCTGGCAGATGATCACAGGAGCGCTGGCAGATGAGCACAGGAGCGCTGGCAGATGAGCACAGGAGCGCTGGAAGAGGAGCACAGGAGCGCTGGCAGACGATCACAGGAGCGCTGGCAGATGATCACAGGAGCGCTGGCAGATGATCACAGGAGCGCTGGCAGATGACTACAGGAGCGCTGGGAGATGAATACATGAGTTCTAGTAGATAAACACAGGAGCACTGGCAGATGATCACAGGAGCGCTGGCAGATGAGCACAGGAGCGCTGGCAGGTGATCACAGGAGCGCTGGCAAATGATCACAGGAGCGCTGGCAGATGATCACAGGAGCGCTGGCAGGTGATCACATGAGCGCTGGCAGGTGATCACAGGAGCACTGGCAGATGATCACAGGAGCGCTGGCAGATGATCACAGGAGCGCTGGCAGATGATCACAGGAGCGCTGGCAGATGAGCACAGGAGCGCTGGCAGATGATCACAGGAGCGCTGGCAGATGATCACAGGAGCGCTGGCAGATGATCACAGGAGCGCTGGCAGATGAGCACAGAAGCGCTGGCAGATGAACACAGGAGCGCTGGCAGATGAGCACAGGAGCGCTGGCAGATGAACACAGGAGCACTGGCAGATGAACACAGGAGCGCTGGCAGATGAGCACAGGAGCGCTGGCAGATGAACACAGAAGCGCTGGCAGATGAGCACAGGAGCGCTGGCAGATGAGCACAGGAGCGCTGGCAGGTGATCACAGGAGCGCTGGCAGATGAGCACAGAAGTGCTGGCAGGTGATCACAGGAGCGCTGGCAGATGAGCACAGAAGTGCTGGCAGATGAGCACAGAAGTGCTGGCAGATGATCACAGGAGCGCTGGCAGATGAGCACAGAAGCGCTGGCAGATGAACACAGGAGCGCTGGCAGATGAGCACAGGAGCGCTGGCAGATGAGCACAGGAGCGCTGGCAGATGAGCACAGGCTTGCTGGCAGATGAACACAGGAGCACTGGCAGATGAACACAGGAGCGCTGGCAGATGAGCACAGGAGCGCTGGCAGATGATCACAGGAGCGCTGGCAGGTGATCACATGAGCGCTGGCAGGTGATCACAGGAGCACTGGCAGATGATCACAGAAGTGCTGGCAGATGAACACAGGAGCGCTGGCAGATGAGCACAGGAGCACTGCAGATGAGTACAGGAGCGCTGGCAGATGAGCACAGGAGCGCTGACAGATGAACACAGGAGCGCTGGCAGATGAACACAGGAGCGCTGGCAGATGATCACAGGAGCGCTGGCAGATGAGCACAGGAGCGCTGGCAGATGAGCACAGAAGTGCTGGCAGATGAACACAGGAGTGCTGGCAGATGAGCACAGAAGCGCTGGCAGATGAACACAGGAGCGCTGGCAGATGAGCACAGGAGCGCTGGCAGATGAACACAGGAGCACTGGCAGATGAACACAGAAGCGCTGGCAGATGAGCACAGAAGTGCTGGCAGATGAACACAGGAGCGCTGGCAGATGAGCACAGAAGCGCTGGCAGATGAACACAGGAGCGCTGGCAGATGAGCACAGGAGCGCTGGCAGATGAGCACAGGAGCGCTGGCAGATGAACACAGAAGTGTTGGCAGATGAGCACAGAAGTGCTGGCAGATGAACACAGGAGCGCTGGCAGATGAGCACAGGAGCGCTGGCAGATGAACACAGGAGCGCTGGCAGATGAGCACAGGAGCGCTGGCAGATGAGCACAGGAGCGCTGGCAGATGAGCACTGGAGCGCTTGCAGATGAACACAGAAGTGCTGGCAGATGAGCACAGAAGTGCTGGCAGATGAACACAGGAGCGCTGGCAGATGAACACAGAAGTGCTGGTAGATGAACACAGAAGTGCTGGCAGATGAGCACAGGAGCGCTGGCAGATGATCACAGGAGCGCTGGCAGATGAGCACAGGAGCGCTGGCAGATGAGCACAGAAGCGCTGGCAGATGATCACAGGAGCGCTGGCAGAAGATCACAGGAGCTCTGGTAGATGAGTACAGGAGCGCTGGCAGGTGATCACAGGAGCGCTGGCAGATGATCAAAGGAGCGCTGGCAGAAGATCACAGGAGCTCTGGCAGATGAGTACAGGAGCGCTGGCAGGTGATCACAGGAGCGCTGGCAGGTGATCACATGAGCGCTGGCAGATGAGCACAGGAGCGCTGGCAGATGAGCACAGGAGCGCTGGCAGATGTACACAGAAGCGCTGGCAGATGAGCACAGAAGTGCTGGCAGATGAACACAGGAGCGCTGGCAGATGAGCACAGAAGCGCTGGCAGATGAACACAGGAGCGCTGGCAGAGGAGCACAGGAGCGCTGGCAGATGAGCACAGAAGTGCTGGCAGATGAACACAGGAGCGCTGGCAGATGAGCACAGGAGCGCTGGCAGATGAGCACAGGAGCGCTGGCAGATGTACACAGAAGCGCTGGCAGATGAGCACAGAAGTGCTGGCAGATGAACACAGGAGCGCTGGCAGATGAGCACAGAAGCGCTGGCAGATGAACACAGGAGCGCTGGCAGATGATCACAGGAGCGCTGGCAGATGAGCACAGAAGTGCTGGCAGATGAACACAGGAGCGCTGGCAGATGAGCACAGGAGCGCTGGCAGATGAGCACAGGAGCGCTGGCAGAGGAGCACAGGAGCGCTGGCAGATGAGCACAGAAGTGCTGGCAGATGAACACAGGAGCGCTGGCAGATGAGCACAGGAGCGCTGGCAGATGAGCACAGGAGCGCTGGCAGATGTACACAGAAGCGCTGGCAGATGAGCACAGAAGTGCTGGCAGATGAACACAGGAGCGCTGGCAGATGAGCACAGAAGCGCTGGCAGATGAACACAGGAGCGCTGGCAGATGAGCACAGGAGCGCTGGCAGATGAACACAGAAGTGTTGGCAGATGAGCACAGAAGTGCTGGCAGATGAACACAGGAGCGCTGGCAGATGAGCACAGGAGCGCTGGCAGATGAACACAGGAGCGCTGGCAGATGAGCACAGGAGCGCTGGCAGATGAGCACAGGAGCGCTGGCAGATGAGCACAGGAGCGCTTGCAGATGAACACAGAAGTGCTGGCAGATGAGCACAGAAGTGCTGGCAGATGAACACAGGAGCGCTGGCAGATGAACACAGAAGTGCTGGCAGATGAACACAGAAGTGCTGGCAGATGAGCACAGGAGCGCTGGCAGATGATCACAGGAGCGCTGGCAGATGAGCACAGGAGCGCTGGCAGATGAGCACAGGAGCGCTGGCAGATGATCACAGGAGCGCTGGCAGTAGATCACAGGAGCTCTGGCAGATGAGTACAGGAGCGCTGGCAGGTGATCACAGGAGCGCTGGCAGATGATCACAGGAGCGCTGGCAGATGAGCACAGGAGCGCTTGCAGATGATCACAGGAGCGCTGGCAGATGAGCACAGGAGCGCTGGCAGATGAGCACAGGAGCGCTGGCAGGTGATCACAGGAGCGCTGGCAGATGAGCACAGAAGTGCTGGCAGGTGATCACAGGAGCGCTGGCAGATGAGCACAGAAGTGCTGGCAGATGAGCACAGAAGTGCTGGCAGATGATCACAGGAGCGCTGGCAGATGAGCACAGAAGTGCTGGCAGATGAACACAGGAGCGCTGGCAGATGAGCACAGGAGCGCTGGCAGATGAGCACAGGAGCGCTGGCAGAGGAGCACAGGAGCGCTGGCAGATGAGCACAGAAGTGCTGGCAGATGAACACAGGAGCGCTGGCAGATGAGCACAGGAGCGCTGGCAGATGAGCACAGGAGCGCTGGCAGATGTACACAGAAGCGCTGGCAGATGAGCACAGAAGTGCTGGCAGATGAACACAGGAGCGCTGGCAGATGAGCACAGAAGCGCTGGCAGATGAACACAGGAGCGCTGGCAGATGAGCACAGGAGCGCTGGCAGATGAACACAGAAGTGTTGGCAGATGAGCACAGAAGTGCTGGCAGATGAACACAGGAGCGCTGGCAGATGAGCACAGGAGCGCTGGCAGATGAACACAGGAGCGCTGGCAGATGAGCACAGGAGCGCTGGCAGATGAGCACAGGAGCGCTGGCAGATGAGCACAGGAGCGCTTGCAGATGAACACAGAAGTGCTGGCAGATGAGCACAGAAGTGCTGGCAGATGAACACAGGAGCGCTGGCAGATGAACACAGAAGTGCTGGCAGATGAACACAGAAGTGCTGGCAGATGATCACAGGAGCGCTGGCAGATGAGCACAGGAGCGCTGGCAGATGAGCACAGGAGCGCTGGCAGATGATCACAGGAGCGCTGGCAGTAGATCACAGGAGCTCTGGCAGATGAGTACAGGAGCGCTGGCAGGTGATCACAGGAGCGCTGGCAGATGATCACAGGAGCGCTGGCAGATGAGCACAGGAGCGCTTGCAGATGATCACAGGAGCGCTGGCAGATGAGCACAGAAGTGCTGGCAGATGAACACAGGAGCGCTGGCAGATGAACACAGAAGTGCTGGCAGATGAACACAGAAGTGCTGGCAGATGATCACAGGAGCGCTGGCAGATGAGCACAGGAGCGCTGGCAGATGAGCACAGGAGCGCTGGCAG
Organism: Pseudophryne corroboree; assembly: GCF_028390025.1. Classification (NCBI taxonomy): domain Eukaryota; kingdom Metazoa; phylum Chordata; class Amphibia; order Anura; family Myobatrachidae; genus Pseudophryne; species Pseudophryne corroboree. Next base: position 121,471 of record NW_026967539.1, read on the forward strand.
ATGATCACAGGAGCGCTGGCAGTAGATCACAGGAGCTCTGGCAGATGAGTACAGGAGCGCTGGCAGGTGATCACAGGAGCGCTGGCAGATGATCACAGGAGCGCTGGCAGATGAGCACAGGAGCGCTTGCAGATGATCACAGGAGCGCTGGCAGATGAGCACAGGAGCGCTGGCAGATGATCACAGGAGCGCTGGCAGATGAGCACAGGAGCGCTGGCAGATGCGCTGGCAGATGAGCACAGGAGCGCTGGCAGATGAGCACAGGAGCGCTGGCAGATGATCACAGGAGCGCTGGCAGATGAGCACAGGAGCGCTGGAAGATGAGCACAGGAGCGCTGGCAGACGATCACAGGAGCGCTGGCAGACGATCACAGGAGCGCTGGCAGATGATCACAGGAGCGCTGGCAGATGATCACAGGAGCGCTGGCAGATGAGCACAGGAGCGCTGGCAGATGATCACAGGAGCGCTGGCAGAAGATCACAGGAGCTCTGACAGATGAGCACAGGAGCGCTGGCAGGTGATCACAGGAGCGCTGGCAGATGATAACAGGAGCGCTGGCAGATGAGCACAGGAGCGCTGGCAGATGATCACAGCAGCGCTGGCAGATGAGAACAGGAGCGCTGGCAGATGATCACAGGAGCGCTGGCAGATGATCACAGGAGCGCTGGCAGATGAGCACAGGAGCGCTGGCAGATGATCACAGGAGCGCTGGCAGATGAGCACAGGAGCGCTGGAAGATGAGCACAGGAGCGCTGGCAGACGATCACAGGAGCGCTGGCAGATGATCACAGGAACGCTGGCAGATGATCACAGGAGCGCTGGCAGATGATCACAGGAGCGCTGGCAGATGACTACAGGAGCGCTGGCAGATGAATACATGAGTTCTAGTAGATAAACACAGGAGCACTGGCAGATGATCACAGGAGCGCTGGCAGATGAGCACAGGAGCGCTGGCAGGTGATCACAGGAGCGCTGGCAAATGATCACAGGAGCGCTGGCAGATGATCACCGGAGCGCTGGCAGGTGATCACATGAGCGCTGGCAGGTGATCACAAGAGCACTGGCAGATGATCACAGGAGCGCTGGCAGATGATCACAGGAGCGCTGGCAGATGATCACAGGAGCGCTGGCAGATGATCACAGGAGCGCTGGCAGATGATCACAGGAGCGCTGGCAGATGATCACAGGAGCGCTGGCAGATGAGCACAGAAGCGCTGGCAGATGAACACAGGAGCGCTGGCAGATGAGCACAGGAGCGCTGGCAGATGAACACAGGAGCACTGGCAGATGAACACAGGAGCGCTGGCAGATGAGCACAGGAGCGCTGGCAGATGAACACAGAAGCGCTGGCAGATGAGCACAGGAGCGCTGGCAGAAGAGCACAGGAGCGCTGGCAGGTGATCACAGGAGCGCTGGCAGATGAGCACAGAAGTTCTGGCAGATGAACACAGGAGCGCTGGCAGATGAGCACAGGAGCGCTGGCAGATGAGCACAGGAGCGCTGGCAGATGAACACAGAAGTGCTGGCAGATGAGCACAGAAGTGCTGGCAGATGAACACAGGAGCGCTGGCAGATGAACACAGAAGCGCTGGCAGATGAACACAGGAGCGCTGGCAGATGAGCACAGGAGCGCTGGCAGATGAGCACAGGAGCGCTGGCAGATGAACACAGGAGCGCTGGCAGATGAGCACAGGAGCGCTGGCAGATGAGCACAGGAGCGCTGGCAGATGAACACAGGAGCGCTGGCAGGTGATCACAGGAGCGCTGGCAGGTGATCACAGGAGCGCTGGCAGGTGATCACAGGAGCGCTGGCAGATGATCACAGGAGCGCTGGCAGATGATCACAGGAGCGCTGGTAGATGAGCACAGAAGTGCTGGCAGATGATCACAGGAGCGCTGGCAGATGAGCACAGGAGCGCTGGCAGATGATCACAGGTGCGCTGGCAGATGATCACAGGAGCGCTGGCAGATGAGCACAGAAGTGCTGGCAGATGATCACAGGAGCGCTGGCAGATGATCACAGGAGCGCTGGCAGATGACTACAGGAGCGCTGGCAGATGAATACATGAGTTCTAGTAGATAAACACAGGAGCACTGGCAGATGATCACAGGAGCGCTGGCAGATGAGCAAAGGAGCGCTGGCAGGTGATCACAGGAGCGCTGGCAAATGATCACAGGAGCGCTGGCAGATGATCACAGGAGCGTTGGCAGGTGATCACAGGAGCGCTGGCAGGTGATCACAGGAGCGCTGGCAGATGATCACAGGAGCGCTGGCAGATGATCACAGGAGCGCTGGCAGATGATCACAGGAGCGCTGGCAGATGAGCACAGGAGCGCTGGCAGATGATCACAGGAGCGCTGGCAGATGATCACAGGAGCGCTGGCAGATGATCACAGGAGCGCTGGCAGATGAGCACAGGAGCGCTGGCAGATGATCACAGGAGCGCTGGCAAATGATCACAGGAGCGCTGGCAGATGATCACAGGAGCGTTGGCAGGTGATCACAGGAGCGCTGGCAGGTGATCACAGGAGCGCTGGCAGATGATCACAGGAGCGCTGGCAGATGATCACAGGAGCGCTGGCAGATGAGCACAGGAGCGCTGGCAGATGATCACAGGAGCACTGGCAGATGATCACTGGAGCGCTGGCAGATGATCACAGGAGCGCTGGCAGATGAGCACAGAAGTGCTGGCAGATGATCACAGGAGCGCTGGCAGATGAGCACAGGAGCGCTGGCAGATGATCACAGGAGCGCTGGCAGATGATCACAGGAGCGCTGGCAGATGAGCACATAAGTGCTGGCAGATGATCACAGGAGCGCTTGCAAATGATCACAGGAGCGCTGGCAGATGAATACATGAGTTCTAGTAGATAAACACAGGAGCACTGGCAGATGATCACAGGAGCACTGGCAGATGAGCACTTGAGCGCTGGCAGATGAGCACAGGAGCGCTGACAGATGAACACAGGAGCGCTGGCAGATGAGCACAGGAGCGCTGGCAGATGAGCACAGGAGCGCTGGCAGATGATCACAGGATCGCTGGCAGATTATCACAGGAGCGCTGGCAGATGAGCACAGGAGCGCTGGCAGATGAGCACAGAAGTGCTGGCAGATGAACACAGGAGCGCTGGCAGATGAGCACAGAAGCGCTGGCAGATGAACACAGGAGCGCTGGCAGATGAACACAGGAGCACTGGCAGATGAACACAGGAGCGCTGGCAGATGAGCACAGGAGCGCTGGCAGATGAACACAGGAGCGCTGGCAGATGAGCACAGGAGCGCTGGCAGATGAGCACAGGAGCGCTGGCAGGTGATCACAGTAGCGCTGGCAGATGAGCAGAGAAGTGCTGGCAGGTGATCACAGGAGCGCTGCCAGATGAGCACAGAAGTGCTGGCAGATGAGCACAGAAGTGCTGGCAGATGATCACAGGAGCGCTGGCAGATGAGCACAGAAGCGCTGGCAGATGAACACAGGAGCGCTGGCAGATGAGCACTGGAGCGCTGGCAGATGAGCACAGGAGCGCTGGCAGATGAACACAGGAGCGCTGGCAGGTGATCACAGGAGCGCTGGCAGGTGATCAAAGGAGCGCTGGCAGATGATCACAGGAGCGCTGGCAGATGATCACAGGAGCGCTGGCAGATGATCACAGGAGTGCTGGCAGATGATCACAGGAGCGCTGGCAAATGATCACAGGAGCGCTGGCAGATGAATACATGAGTTCTAGTAGATAAACACAGGAGCACTGGCAGATGATCACAGGAGCACTGGCAGATGAGCACAGGAGCGCTGGCAGATGAGCACAGGAGCGCTGGCAGATGAACACAGAAGTGCTGGCAGATGAGCACAGAAGTGCTGGCAAATGATCACAGGAGCGCTGGCAGATGAACACAGGATTTCTAGTAGATGATCACAGGAGTGCTGGCAGATGAGCACAGGAGCGCTGCAGATGAGCACAGGAGCGCTGGCAGATGAGCACAGGAGCGCTGACAGATGAACACAGGAGCGCTGGCAGATGAGCACAGGAGCGCTGGCAGATGAGCACAGGAGCGCTGGCAGATGATCACAGGATCGCTGGCAGATTATCACAGGAGCGCTGGCAGATGAGCACAGGAGCGCTGGCAGATGAGCACAGAAGTGCTGGCAGATGAACACAGGAGCGCTGGCAGATGAGCACAGAAGCGCTGGCAGATGAACACAGGAGCGCTGGCAGATGAGCACAGGAGCGCTGGCAGATGAACACAGGAGCGCTGGCAGATGAACACAGGAGCGCTGGCAGATGAGCACAGGAGCGCTGGCAGATGAACACAGGAGCGCTGGCAGATGAGCACAGGAGCGCTGGCAGATGAGCACAGGAGCGCTGGCAGGTGATCACAGTAGCGCTGGCAGATGAGCAGAGAAGTGCTGGCAGGTGATCACAGGAGCGCTGCCAGATGAACACAGAAGTGCTGGCAGATGAGCACAGAAGTGCTGGCAGATGATCACAGGAGCGCTGGCAGATGAGCACAGAAGCGCTGGCAGATGAACACAGGAGCGCTGGCAGATGAGCACAGGAGCGCTGGCAGATGAGCACAGGAGCGCTGGCAGATGAGCACAGAAGCGCTGGCAGATGAGCACAGGAGCGCTTGCAGATGAGCACAGGAGCGCTGGCAGATGAACACAGAAGTGCTGGCAGATGAGCACAGAAGCGCTGGCAGATGAACACAGGAGCGCTGGCAGATGAGCACAGGAGCGCTGGCAGATGAGCACAGGAGCGCTGGCAGATGAGCACAGGAGCGCTGGCAGATGAGCACAGGAGCGCTGGCAGATGAGCACAGGAGCACTGGCAGATGAACACAGAAGTGCTGGCAGATGAGCACAGAAGTGCTGGCAGATGAACACAGGAGCGCTGGCAGATGAACACAGAAGTGCTGGCAGATGAGCACAGAAGTGCTGGCAGATGAGCACAGGAGCGCTGGCAGATGAACACAGGAGCACTGGCAGATGAACACAGGAGCGCTGGCAGATGAACACAGAAGTGCTGGCAGATGAGCACAGAAGTGCTGGCAGATGAACACAGGAGCGCTGGCAGATGAGCACAGGAGCGCTGGCATATGAACACAGGAGCACTGGCAGATGAGCACAGGAGCGCTGGCAGATGAACACAGAAGTGCTGGCAGATGAGCACAGAAGTGCTGGCAGATGAACACAGGAGCGCTGGCAGATGAGCACAGGAGCGCTGGCAGATGAACACAGGAGCGCTGGCAGATGAGCACAGGAGCGCTGGCATATGAGCACAGGAGCGCTGGAAGATGAGCACAGGAGCGCTGGCAGTTGAGCACAGGAGCACTGGCAGATGAGCACAGGAGTGTTTGCCCAGGGGTGATGGCCTTAGCCCCATACTTTACCCCTTGCCCTTTGTTGCTTAGAGGGGGGCTTTTATCAGGGTCAGTCCCCACTTCCCTAGGAAATCCCAGCCAAGGGTGACTGGTTGGGAGGCGGGTAATGCCACAGCCTATATAAATGTCTCTCCCGGCATGTTGCATTATCTCCTTGACTAGTGGAGCTCCGTCCTGGTTTCAAAAATACGGGGGATCCCATGCAACTTTTTTTGTGCATTTTAACTAGTTAAATACAGTACACAAGGAAGCCCTGCACAGGTCTCACTGATCCGGCCGGGCTTCATTGTGTTATGTCCGTCAGTGTTTTACTAATCTCTCCCGTAAAACTGTGCCTGACAATACAAATGACATTGACATTTGTGAACTCAAATTTAAAAAACATTATAGTTTAGTAAACTACCGTGTTTGTTTGTTTTTAAAGTTGCAGGGCGGGATGTCCTAAAGCAAAAATGCGGTAAAATCCCCAAAATTGGGTGTTTTACAGCATTTTCAAATTTACTAAGACCGTACCGCAGCGTTTTCGCCGTCCAGGGTATCGCCATCTCTGGATGGCAATACCCTATAGAAGCCTATGGGCTTCTTATTGCCTACTGTCGCAACCCGCCGACACCACCGACCCCATTGCAGATGCCGAACCCCCTCTCCCCCTGACTTACCTTCCTCCAGGCTGCCCTGGACCCGGAAGACAGTCTCCTCCTCCCCCTAGCAACGCAGCCGGACGTCCTTCCGGCTGCAGGGTGAAGGAGGAGGCGCCGGGGGCAGCCTGCTGCTGCTACCCGGTGTCAAGGCAGTGTGGGGACCCCAGGGAAGTGACGGAGACCCCACGCACACCACCTCGCAGGTATCGTGGGGGGCCTCCGTCACCGCATCGCAATATAGATCGCATATGTTAGTACACATGCGATCAACATCGCTGCGGTAAGCGGCGAGGGGCGGCAATGTATCTTAATACATCCCACCCACAATCTCAAACAGATTAATCTCAGCTGAAATCAGTAGCAACATGAATAATAAATTTACCCCATTGTCTTGCAACAGATCTACACAGGAAAATATGGACAGTAATGGAGGCAACACAATTACTCACTTGTAGAAGCCTAGGGAATTGGTGAGTGGAGAAAGGCTGTTTTAGTGCTGATTAAACAGAATATTATCTGCAGATGTGTAAATGCAAAAAGGTAATGCAAAGTTTGCTAAAGAGCACGTGTGCATAGTCACAAGTTGTGTAGCATTTACACAGTTGTTTCTGCAATTTCTGCAAACAAGAGCAAGTGTTTGTAACATGAATGCAGCAGTGTGCACAGGGAAAGGGATAACAGAAGAAAGCCCAAGTGTATTTTTCCTGCTGAAGCTTTAAGTGCTTGATACTTGCTGGTAACTGTAGTGCCACTTTTGAAAGCAAAGTGTGATACAGTGAAAACAATTTCTGTTCCTCTATTTATGCTGTGTGTCGATAAATATGGGAAATAAAAAGAAATATACTGTACTCCCAGGAGGAGTACAGTATATTCGATGTTTACAAGTGTCCACTCTCAACTAGAGAGTTGCAAATCCAGGACTGGAGTTTAAAAGCAAGTGTGCTGCAAGAAGGTGATATATAGTGGTGTGAAATCCTCTGTGGTAACTCTTTCCAATGTGCTAGGGTGCAAAGAGATGTTGCAGAAAATGAGACATCTAAAATGACAAAAAAGAGTAAAACTAACAGTGTGTGGTCAGTGTATGGTGCTGGTCTGCCAGGGGAGGACTATGAAAGCATAGAAGAATGTGGCCATATGACTAATGTTTATGCATACAATACAGTCATATTATTATGAGCAAATAAGTGACTTAAAGAAAAAGTCTATTGAAGAGAAGTTGTTGCATGAGCAAAAAAATTGTACAATTTACACAGTGAATTTTCCTCTTTAAAAATGTTCTTTAAAAAAAGAGGAAGAAAAATGTTAGAAATTACCACTCTTAAAGAGACAAAACAAATTTGCATATATGTCTAGACATCTTGAGGAGACTGAAGAAAACATATATTGCAAAGTATGAAAATGATGTGCTTCTCGCAAAGATTGAAACGCTGAAGTAATCTATAATGGAAAAAGCACATGCAAATTAGGTGTTTTTTGAAAATAAAGAAGAGATGTTTGGTACTTAGCAGGAAAAGGAAGAGTCAAAAAAATTTGTAAAAGGACACCAGAGTGACACAAAGTACAAACAACCAAAAGAGGAAGATTTAACTCTGGTATTAAAAGAAAAAGGCTCTTTAAATGTGTCCACACATGGAAGTTTTAAAAATACTAATGTTTTAGTTCAACTTGGCTACAGCCAGAGCAAATTCTGAGTATCTGACTGAAATAAATTTGTTTCCGAAGGATATTCTACAAGAAACAGCAGAACAAAGTGAAGTTTTTTGGGGAAAAACCTGTACCATGCATATGTTGTGATTGAAAAGTTGCAAAGAGAGAATGTGAACCTTGAGAAGTTTCTGTCCATGCATAGAACCAGAAAATTATCCAGCTGGAAGAACAGCTCTCTGCAACTCAGGAAAAATGTTACATAAGCAGAAGAGAAAATGAAGCTTGTTTATGGGCTCAAACTAGATTACAACCCTGTCTGACAGAAATACAGAAACTCAAACAGCAGTTGCTACAGGTTGATTGTGATAAGGCTAGCATGAAGTGTGATAGTGATATGCTACAGATGCAAAATGAACAAAGTAAGATATTTCAGAGGATAATCAACAGTAATGGGATAATGAAGATATCCTCATTAAATGTCCCAGTGAGCAAGTAGGGGCTGATGTACCAAAGCTGGGAAACTCCTGGGAACTTGTTGCATTGGAAGAAGTGCCTTGTAGAGACTTTAAGCAAAAGAAAACAAGAAAAGTAATTTTTTGTCTGAACCGGAAGATTCTGAGGAAAAGAACTTGCACAATGTTGGTGACAAGGGTGAAGATGAAGAATGTTACTTTGGGGAAAGCTACTTTAAATTCTTAATTGTTAACATGGTATTAAAAGAATGAATCTCGAGGAATGCATATAATAAGCCAGCAATTCAAGGGTTACTGTACCATGAAGTTAGGAAAAAAGGAAATGCTAGAACTTGGTTGAGACCACAGATCTCAAAAGAGCCTGGATGATGGTCTTGGGTGTGGTGGATGACCCTCAGGATAAGAGTGAAGAGGGACTTCATCATGAAAATGCTTTGTCCCAAGTCACTCACCCCAGGGGTTGTGGGCTGGCAGGGGGATGTGGGATAATAGGAAGCTAGAGGGCAATAGTGAGCCATGGATTCTTTTGTGGCCAGTGTCCAAATCTGCAGGAGGCAGAGTCTGATTTGTGCACCTAAACGCTGCTCCATTACACACTCTTCCAATATTATGTAATTTGTATTGACTGTGCCACTAGTATCTTTGTGATACAGTCAGAGCAGCAGAGCCAGCTGCCTCTTATTCTGGTGTTGCTGCCGGAACAAAGAGGAGTGACTCATGAAACTGCTGCAGGTAATGACCCCCCTGGGCCATTTCACTCATTCTTAAAGTGGGGTACCATACTTATGGCCAAATTCAGTAAGAATTGCTATTTAGCAGAATTTGCAATCCTTTTGTTAGCATGCTGGGGGCCGCACATCACAGGGCAAGGCCCCCCAGCATGCTGACCGCCTCCTCCCCCTTCCCTGTCCAACAAGCAGAAATTGCAGTCACACCACAATTTCTGCTTGTTAGCAAAAACTAAGGATGCCTCCTGTCGGTGCAGCTCATGTGACGTCACGCATCCACCATGATCACGCCCCTGCCATGCCTCTGCCTAATTGACAGGCAGAGGTGGTCGCAATTTCTGCCCCCGCCCTCCCCCCACAGAAAATGCGAGCTCATGCGCAGGACTTTTGTCATTTTTGTGGTTGGATCCTGAATTAGCCCCTTAGGACATAAGCAGTAGCGGATCTTGCCACAGGCAAACAGGACTTTTGCCCGGGGCGCCGCCTTCCGGAGGGCGCAGGGCGCCATCCGGAAGGCGCCGCACCAGGGCAAGATCCACTGCTGCTGTGTGCCCCCCGCTACCCACCTGCTGCCGCTGGCCGCTGTCCCCCCGCTACCGCTGTGACGGGAAACTAGACACGTACGCGTCTAGTTTCCCTTCATGGAGAGGTCCTTTGCTGTGCGGTGCGTGATGACGTCATCGCGTACCGCACATAATTTCAGTCTGTACAGGGGGTGTAAATGACCACGCCCCCTGTACATAGCCACACCCCCTATTGTCGCCCGTGCGCCCAAGAACCGGCCCTGATCAGATGCAGTTGCCCCAGTATAATACAGTTCCTACCGGGATCTCTGAAGAACAACTCCAGCAGACTCTTCAGGGTCCCAGCCCCATAGCCACTGCACTTCACTAGCATGGTGGGGTCCCAGAAACTATATCCTGTCATCTGTAGCTTACAGTGATATGGCAGCAGACCTACAAACACCTTCACAATTCCTGCTGCCTCTCAATTTGCTGCTAAACAAACACACTTCCAGCAGATTCCAGGAACACAAGTGTGGCCGGACCGCAATAGTGGCCACCTGGATAATGGCGGCCGTGGCACTGAAGGGGTTAACCCCTAGTGCCCGGCGCCATTGTGGGGACAATGGGCGCTTGGCGCCATATTTTAAATGTTGTCGGCGCTAGGCGCCGTGTGTTCAAAAATGTTTAGAAATTTAATTTTGGTGTGTGCCGCGGTCCCGGACCTCTCCATGCGACCGTGGCAGTGAGGGCAGCCCCCTGAGCAGTGTGTGCGCGGCGGGGGAGAGGGGAACCGCTGCAGCCGGGAGATCAGCTCCCGCTGCAGCGATCGGAGTGTGCCGCTGACCGCCGGGTCCCGGCGACTGCGGCTGTGAGCAAAGCCCCCCCCCAGCGCGCTGACCTGTGTGTGCACGCCGGGGGGAGAAGGGAGAGGCGCTGTGTGTGCTGAGGTCCGGGAGCTCCGCTCCCGGCACCTCAGCGCTAATGAGGAGGGAGAGCCGCTGCAGCTGGGAGATCAGCTCCCGCTGCAGCGCTCAGAGGTGCCGCCGCTGGGGGCCGGGAGTTCTGCTCCCGGCACCTCAGCCCATTGGAGGTGGCCAGCCACGGCAGCCAGGGCAAGCATCCCAGGCTGCTGGGCGGCAAGGGGGGTGCGCCGCAGCCCGGATCACCGCAGTACACTGCGGCGAGGCCACATAGGTCAGCGCTGCTCATGAGGGACCGGGCTAGCCGGCTCCCTAGCGGCGGGAGGAGGATCAGGCTGGTGAGTGCTGGTGTCCGGGAGCTACGCTCCCGACACATCAGCGCTACAGAGGGCACAGAGCCATGGCGGCTGGGACACCGGGCTTCAGATCAGGGGGGTGCGCCGCACCGTGCGGCGAGGCCAGTGAGTGAGTGCCGCACTGGGGGGACAGGGAGAGCCAGCTCCCTGGACCCCAGTGGCAGGCTGGAGGATGGGGGAAGCCAGCCCCATACCTCCAGCACTGAGAGAGCCCTAGCAGCCAGGCTGCAGGACTAGGGGAGCCAGCACAGACAGGATCCCAGCAGCCAGGCTGCAGGGCTAGGGGAGACCAGCGCTGAGCGCTGGGCACAGTATTTAAAACAACAAAACAATGGTTTAAATGCAGAATATTTTGGATTGTGATGTGAGGCATTGCAGTGCCTGAGTATGTGGAGCCTGTGCAGGGCACAGGCTCATTGTATATTTAAAGGGGAACATGTGTTTAAATGTAATGTATTTAAAGGTAAATTGCACTTGTAACCCCTGTTTTATTCTATAAGGGTGAAATATTGTATATCACAATACCAATACAATACGACCCCTCTGTGTAATTATTATGGGGTTAGGTAAATTAGTTTAAGTGCCTCCACCCAATTTTTTTTTAACCTATATATATATATAGTATTTGAGGTAAGATTGGGAAAACCCATGAATCAAGTGTACTGGTAATCCTGCAACAATAATAGTTTACCTGTATTCCCTGGATCCCCTTCACTCTTCCGAACTTCAAGGTAAGTGAAACACAATACCACAATACAGGTAAGTTTTAACTTCTTTTACTGTGACCTAAGGTTCTCCGTTGCATTACATTACACAGTACTGACAATTTCCTTATGACACTACCTAAAAGGAACATTACATTGCTTTTCTCCTGACAATAAAATATATTAACCATATATCTATTATATTATTATTATTAACTGGATATTACACCATTACTTTTGTACTCACTTCGTTGTGACTAATCTATATAACTGTAACGATATCACAAGTACACTAAACACTCTAGCTAGTATTTAAATTATACACCTTCTCTGAATGAAACTAATTCATATTATATCCATATTATTAGTCACGAAATATATATATATATATAGGTTAGATATAGAGAAATATATATGCATATATATAAACATTCCCCTTATATAGGTGTTGCAAGGCTGAAAATCCTCCACTGAAGATGTAAATCCTTCCGGTAACTAGAAGTGACAAATAGCAGTTCTCCTGACTACTGGTGTTATTTGGACGATTTAGTTACTTGTTTCAAGAACTGTTTCCTCCTATAGATACATAAATATTATTGTATCCAAATTGTATCCACTGTTGAACTCCTGAGGTGACTGAATACTAATAAGAACTGAGAGTTCCAAGTTTATCCACTAGATGTCACTAGCTGTACATTATCCATGTGAATGTCATAGACGTAGTGACATATTATTTAATGTAGTGTAGACCCTATTATTTATCTGTATGCTGATCTCAAGTATCCACAAACACCCCTTTGCTGCTAATACTCATCAATTGTCCTGGTAATTGTGCAGATCTGGAGTTAATGCATATAGAATATAACGTCCTCACTATTAATAGTAAGTACCTGAGGAATAATCTCAGCAGCTTATACACCTCCTGTTATATTCGAGGTATCAATAGTGTAAGTGGTGTAGGGATCCTGTGCGCTGCAGATGTATTAATGTTTATGAGTGTTGAAGTTTAGTGATTCAGTGCAAGTTTGTCACAGACCTCTGATGACTTCTCAATCAGCTCCAGCCAATTGCGCGATGTTTTCCGGTGTAGCCACGCCCACAGCACTCTCATTGGCTGACCTTAAATCATAGGGTTCGTCAGCTAGTAGCGGCAGTTTCACGGCTCTCCCCGAGGTCCTGCTGAAGGGGAAACAGCTGGCGCTGGTGAGTCTTTCAGCTGAGAGGATGACCGGCTCTCCCTGACACCAGGAACATGCTGGGACTGCTGCGCTGTCTCTTCACGGGCACGCTCGTCGCTTCAGCCATACACCTGAGCCGCGTCTTCGTCACTCCCCCAGCCCGTCACTCCTTTGCGGGGACACCCTCCTCAGCTGACAGCCCCGTTCTCATAGGCTCAGCCCGCTGCTCCTGTGACAGTGCTCTACCGCCTGCTGTTGCCTTCCCCCTCCCATTCCGCACCTCTACCGAGTCTATAGCTCAGCGGCGCAGGAGAGAGGGATTCAGCTACAGAGGCTGCGCACTCGAAAAAAGACCCTGAAGCAGCGGAGGACTCGTCTATTTATAATCCAGGATCTAGTCGCGCGGCCCTGGTCCTTCCCGCCGAGGTCTCGTGAGTCACCTGCATACACATGTGCCAAGTTTCATTCCAGGGCACTAGTCCTCCAATCAGGTGATAAGCACCTTTCAATCCACCTCAGTGGGACATGGTTACCTCATGATTGTACGGTATATGGAACAAGCCACACAAGTCTCTGTAGTACATTATTGGGTCTACACCTCTATACTACCCCATGTACAATCTACAGCTGTATACCTATAATACATACTTATTCAGCTATACCCAGTTTTAGTTTTATATATATATATATATATATATATATATATATATATATACACTCGAATACTGATTTTACCTAGCTATACACATAACTACATCAATCAGTTGATCCATATACCAAAATCCCTAGCCATGAGACATATAAATCACACAGATTTGGTGTGTAAGCCTTTAATGTTCATGTTACACACTTACTTGGTTGTGTGTCCCAGGAGGGGGGAATCCATGGCTGTGCAGGCTGATGGATTCTCCCAGACCTTTTCCCCAAAAACGGAATTCTTTCCCATCCTGCCTCAGACTTGAAAGTGGCATTGGAAGAGAGAGAAGAAGATCAGCTTTGAAACAAGCTGAGTGGTTTTCTGGAGCTCCATGGAGATCACCCGTAGTGGCCAGGAAACCCTGACCGGGGATCTAGGCTGCCCAGCTCTGGAGCCCGAATCCAGGCTGCAGACAGTGGGCAAGGTCCAGGGCAGGTTTCTGGAAGTCAGTTTAGGCGGGAAAACTTCCCCCAGCCTAGACTGAATGGCACCGGGGCGTATCCTGATCCTCCAGGATGGGACAGTCAAAGGAGAGTGACCACTCCCCACTGTCCATAGACGACAATGGGGGTAATTCCAAGTTGATCGCAGCAGGACATTTTTTAGCAATTGGGCAAAACCGTGTGCACTGCAGGGGGGGCAGATATAACATTTGCAGAGAGAGTTAGATTTGGGTGGGTTATTTTGTTTCTGTGCAGGGTAAATACTGGCTGCTTTATTTTTACAATGCAATTTAGATTGCAGATTGAACTCACCACACCCAAATCTAACTCTCTCTGCAAATGTTATATCTGCCTCCCCTGCAGTGCACATGGTTTTGCCCAATTGCTAACAAACTTGCTGCTGCGATCAACTCAGAATTAGGCCCTATGGGAGCTGTGCATGTGACCAAGGCATGCACAGCCCATGGGTAAACACTGATTGGCTGTAAACCACAGGGCGGGCTTACCCCCTGTGGTAGTGTGTATTGGAGTAGGATAAAAGGAGGGCAGTTGCCCCATGAAAATTGTATTATACCATTTTGATTCTGCTGTAACATCTGCTGTATTGCTCAGCCTTTTTGAAGGCTGTATTTGGACAAATAAAGATCTTCTGCCTAAAGACGACGCTTCATCTTGTGACCTGCAGGCCTATGCAAAACATAGCCTCGTTCTCTGGCTGTCCCGGGAGCACCCCAACGTCTCCAAGTTCCGCCTTCCGCCAGCTACCTGTAGAGGACTAGTGGGGATTCATCAATACCACACAGGTGTGGTAAGGCAGTGTGTCGGCACATACAGAGCAGAACCGTGGTTCCAAATGCCACGACAGGTTAGGAGTTTGGTGGTGGCAGCAAACACCCGCCCACAGCACAGTGGGTGGAGTCGGTAACAGGCGGTTACTGATGGTAAGCGGGAATCCCCTATGTGTACAGGTCCCTTGTGACCTGAACATCCAATCTGTGTACTGGGGACGAGACCGTCCGGTCACAGAAATTGGTGGCAGCAGTGGGATCATCCCAGGCGGCTTTTCGATCACCCTATTGGACAAGCCGAGTTACTCAGGAGAGGAGTAACTGCAGCGCAGGAGAACACACAAGATGACGGACTTCAGTGGAACGTCTAAGGGCGATCTGGTGATCGTGTGCCAGGAGAAGGGTGTGGATATCCCTTTCAAAGCGTCCAGAAGCGTCATGAAGGCGGCGCTCATGAGCTTGGAGGAGTCCCATAGGGCAGAGGTGGAAAGCACTGACGGCGTCAGCATCACAGAGGACGGCCCACCAGTGGACCTTCGTACGGAACTGGTGAGAACCACAAGCCCCGCCCCTTCTAGCAGCAGCCATGTTTCCCAGCAATCCCTAGCAGGGCCAGGATTCCAACGTCCCAGGGGGGGGCGGCCCGGATACCTTAGCAGATCAGCTAGCGGAATTGGGGGAAAGGGCAACGGAGCAAGAACGCACGCTTGTCATTCGGATGTGGCATGCAGAGCGGGCATCACAAGCTGTGGTACCCCGGGAGCCGTTGTCAGCTGCTGTACACAGATCGTGACTCGTGCAGTTTGCCAAGTTTGCAGACAGTGATGGGGACATTGATGGACATTTACAAGTTTTTGAAAGGACTTGTAAACTACACGATTTACCCAAGTCGGAGTGGGTGAGACACCTTGTGCCCACTCTGCATGGAGAGGCATTGGAGGCCTATCGAGGAGTGGCCATGGAGGTCTGTGGGGATTATGACAAAGTCGCGAAGGCCCTCCTCCAGCGATTCTTCATCACTCCAGAGTCTTACAGGAAGAAATTCCGAGACTTGCCCAAGAATCCTAGCAGCACCCATGAGCAGTTCGCCACCCAGCTGCGGCAGTACGTGGTGAAGTGGGTGAAGGATTCTGAAGCCACTACATGGGACGCACTGATCGACCTGATCTGCAGCCAGCAGTTCTACCGCAGGTGCGCCCCAGAAGTGAAGGAGTGGGTGCTAGACCGGGAGCCACCCAGCTTAAAGATGGCTGCCCAGTTAGCCGACAAGTATGTGGCAATTTGGCCACAGGGGCAGAAGCACCCAACCAGCAGCCAGCTCCAAAAGACTGTACCACCAGGGGGACACCCCTCTTCATCTCATCGCCCCCCAAATCAAGCATCTTCCAACCCGGGTGCTTTTGGCCAGCAACCGCCCCGCAGTGCCCCTGCCAGTAATCAGAGGACATCGGAGCCACGCCTGGCCAAAAAGTGCTATGGCTGTGGGAAAATCGGACATCTGAGGATGAACTGTCCTGCATCCCAAGCACCCCAGACTCGCGCCCCAAATCCGAGTGCTGGAGCCCAGATTGCTTGCTTAACCCGTGGAGGTGAGCCTTCAGAGACTGTACCCCCTCCTGTCAGTCCGATGGAGTGTGGCGAGGAACAGGTGGACTCTGCAGAGAGAGTCACCTGCATGGCTAAGATGCCCCCACCAAATATGTGGCGGCACCTGCAGCCGGTCCAAGTGGGGTCCCTGCAGGGCGAAGGCTTAAGAGACTCTGGGGCCTCCATAACTGTTGTGAGCCCCCACCTTGTCGATCGTGCTGCAGTACTGCAGGGTTGCACTGCAAAAGTTACAGTGACCGATGGGCTAGAGCGAGAAGTGCCCATTGCCAGAGTCTACCTCGACTGGGGAGCTGGACAAGAGCTAAGAGATGTTGCCATCATGGATGGTCTCCCAACTGATGTGGTCCAAGGAAATGATCTGGGTGGTGGGATCCAG
Organism: Pseudophryne corroboree; assembly: GCF_028390025.1. Classification (NCBI taxonomy): domain Eukaryota; kingdom Metazoa; phylum Chordata; class Amphibia; order Anura; family Myobatrachidae; genus Pseudophryne; species Pseudophryne corroboree. The sequence goes on from NW_026967539.1 coordinate 137,914, forward strand.
GGGCGGAACTACTGGCGGGGCAGGCAGTGCATTGCACTGGGGCCCCGCCGCACTCAAGGGCCCACAGCCGCCGGCCGGTATTACATGAATGAGTCACAATGACTCATTGTATGTCATGCCGCAGCCGCACACCAGCGCTCCCGTGACCCGCCCGTCATAAGGAACGATTCTGGCCACCCGCACACGAAGGAGGGAGGAGGGTCCGTCCCTCCCTCCCTCATATACAAACAGGTCACAGTCTCTCAGTGAAGGAGAGAGCTGCAGCAGCGCTTTGTTACTGGTGGAGGCGCTGCTGCTGCTGCTCCTCTGCTTCACTATAGGCTGTCTCTGAGAACAGCCTATAGGGAAGCAGAGGGGCAGCAGCAGCAGCGCCTCCACCAGTAACACAGCGCTGCTGCGGCTCCCTCCTTCACCTCCCTCCTCCTTCTTCTCTACTGCCCGGGAAGCTGCACCGAGGAGCCTGAGCCAACAGAGAGGGTAAGTATAATTCTTCTTTCTTTCTTTCTTTCTTTCTTTCTTTCTTTCTTTCTTTCTTTCTTTCTTTCTTTCTTTCTTTCTTTCTTTCTTTCTTTCTTTCTTTCTGTCTCTTTCTTTTTTTATTTGTTGGGACTGCCTGCCGCAATGTGTAAAAAGGGGGGACTGCCTGCCGCTATGTATAAAAATGGGGAATCTGCCTGCCGCAATGTAAAAATGGGGAATCTGCCTGCCGCAATGTAAAAATGGGGAATCTGCCTGCCGCAATGTAAAAATGGGGAATCTGCCTGCCGCAATGTGTAAAAATGGGGAATCTGCCTGCCGCTATGTATAAAAATGGGGAATCTGCCTGCCGCTATGTATAAAAATGGGGAATCTGCCTGCCGCTATGTGTAAAAAGGTAGAATCTGCCTGCCGCTATGTGTAAAAAGGTAGAATCTGCCTGCCGTAATGTGTAAAAAGGGCACGCTATCTGCCGTTATGTGTAAAAGTGTATGGTGTCTGCCGTAATGTGTAAAATGGGGACGCTGTCTGCCGTAATGTGTAAAATGGGGACGCTGTCTGCCGTAATGTGTAAAAAGTGCACGCTGTCTGCCGCTATGTGTAACGAGGGCACGCTGTCTGCCGCTATGTGTAACGAGGGCACGCTGTCTGCCATTGTGTAAAAAGTGTATGCTGTCTGCCGCTATGTGTAACGAGGGCACGCTGTCTGCCGTTATGTGTAAAAAGTGCACGCTGTCTGCCGTTATGTGTAAAAAGGGGAATCTGTTCGCTGTAAGGAGTAAAAGGGTCTCTACCTGGTGTAGTGGTGCTACTGTGCGGCGTAATTTGAAGAATGGAGACTACTGTGCACCGTTTTATGAATTGGTATTATTTTGTGGACACACCCCTTCCCCACGAAGCCACGCCACTATGTATTTTTGCGCGCGCCTACGGCGCGCACTGCCCATGGGGTGGACTTGGATGGGATGGGGGGGGGGGGGGCCCAAAGCATTTTGTTGCACCTGGGCCCACCGCTTGCTTGTTCCGCCACTGGTGGGATCGTCACCACGTTTGCTGGCACCATTCCCCGGAGTCAAGTTCCACAACCACCATTGACATCAGCTACTCCAGCACAGCCCAGCCCAGAGGAAAAGACTACAGCTGCTAGACAACTGCCAGCACAGCCAACCACAGCATCAACCAGCCCAGAGGAAGAGATTACAGCGGCTAGATTGGCACATCGACCCCGTATGCCTTTTGCCTCTGGTATGCCAACGTCCCCTAGCAATGCAGAGGATGTTGGTTCCAGCTCGTTTGATCCTGTGGTGGTGCCCAATGATGCTCCTGACCCAAGTGGTTTGCCAACTCCGGCGGTGAGTATGAAAAACCACACTGACTTTTCCATGACTGACCCCTACCAGACTGACCCTAGTAGTCCCCACCTAGATCCCCCTGTAGAGTGTCCCAATTTAGGAGAGATTGAGGGCCACAGGCAGGAGTTTAGGGAGGCTCAACTCTCTGACTCATCCCTGAAAGGCATGAGGCGCCACTCTGGCAGCGGCCTTGACAGGGTTGGGGCAGGAAGTTTGACCTGGCAGGGAAGGGTTAAGGTACAGGGTAGCCAGGAAAGTGGGAGGGGATAAACCAAATAGGGAATGTGTCCAACTGGTCCCCCCAGGGAACTTCCCTGCGCATCCGGTGTCGGTTGCCAGCGAAACCCCTTTGGACAGCCACTCAGAGATAGACCGTACCCTGAAGTGCCTGACACAGAGCTCACCCTGGTCTGGAATGTCGGATGACGCCCAGACCAACTGTAAGGCTGGTGCCATGCGTTGGCAGCTCGGGCACTCCAGCGGTTGTGTTGTCTCTGGGCCTCTGCCCATAGGAGAACCTTTACAGCAAGTTGCTGTGGACATAGCAGGTCCCCTGCCTGTGTGCAGTAGATCGGGGAAGACACGCAGCCTCCCTGTAGTGGATGCCACACAGGATCCAGAGGCTGGTGGTCTGGCCACCATCACTGTGGTACAGGTAGCGGACGAGGAGGAAAGAGTAGGTCTAGGTGACAGGGTAGGTTTCCCGAGTCATAGGTCGACAGAGGAGGATTGGAGCGCAGGTCTGACAGTTCGGGCAGACAGTTGCCAGATAGGAATGACGGAGGTGCAGTGCCTGGGGCATCATGTGGGAGGAGACAGGGGTAGGCCCAAACCAGAGGGGGTGGAGGCAACCAGAGGCTGTCCCCGACCCACATCACCCAGACAGGTACTGACCTTAGAACCTGTAAGGCCCTACGGACACGTTGTCATTGACTTTAGTCCTGTAGTGAACCCCTTTACAGAGATGGCTAGGAAGGGCATTCCCAAGTCAGTGGACTTTGCACCCGCTTGCGAGTTGGCATTCCAGTCATTGAAGGAGGCTCTGGTGCCCACTCCAGTGCTAATGGCACACATTCTTGACCAGGACTGTGTTTTACGAACTACTGCGCCACTGCACGGACTGGGAGTGGTACCGAGCCAGAAAGAGCCATATGGGCAGGAGCACCCTGTGGCCTGTTTGAAGAGAAAACTGCTATGGTGGGAGGTTGGGTATGCCGCAATTGGGACACCTTGGGTGGCACTTGTGTGTAACTGGCCCCACACCGTGGTGACTTACCACCCACCTGTTAGGTGGCTGCAACCTACCTTGGGGAAATTGGACAGACTTTTGTGGTGGAGCCTTGAACTTGGACTTCAGGTGGACTATTTGAACATTGTGCACCCACGAAGAGAGGCCCACTGCACTATGGATGAACTTTCTAGGCTGGAGCCTACACCCCCCAGGTAGCGTCCCCTTCAACCCAACAGACTGCGGGACCAGGAGTCAAATCGTTGGGACATGGCTCCCTGGTTTCCCGCTTGAATTGGGGGGGGGGGGGGGGGGGGGGAGGAGTGTGGCCGGACCGCACTAGTGGCTACCTGGTTAATGACGGCCGTGGCACTGAAGGGGTTAACCTCTAGTGCCCCGTGCCATTGGGACAATGGGCGCTTGGCGCCATATTTGAAATGTTGTCAGCGCTAGGCGCTGTGTGTTCAGAAATGTTTAGAAATGTAATTTTGGTGTGTGCCACGGTCCCGGACCTCTCCATGCGACCGCGGCAGTGAGGGCAGCCCCCGGCACACTGAGCAGTATGTGCGTGCCGGGGGAGAGGGGAACCGCTGCAGCCGGGAGATCAGCTCTCGCTGCAGCGATCGGAGTGCGCCGCTGACCGCTGGTCCAGGAGCTCAGCTCCTGGCGACCGCGGCAGTGAGCAAAGCCCCCCCCCCCGGTGCGCTGACCTGTGTGTGCACGCCGGGGGGAGAAGGGAGAGGCTCTGTGTGTGCTGAGGTCCGGGAGCTCCGCTCCCGGCATCTCAGCACTAATGAGGAGGGAGAGCCGCTGCAGCTGGGAGATCAGCTCCCGCTGCAGCGCTCAGCTCTGCTCCCGGCGCCTCAGCCCATCGGAGATGGCCAGCCGCAGCAGCCAGGACAAGCATTCCAGGCTGCTGGGCGGCAAGGGGGGTGCGCCGCAGCCCGGATCACCGCCGGACGCTGCGGCGAGGCCACATAGTTCAGTGCCGCTCATGGGGGACCTTGCTAGCCGGCTCCCTAGCGGCGGGGGGAGGATCAGGCTGGTGAGTGCTGCGGTCCGGGAGCTACGCTCCCGGCACCTCAGCGCTACAGAGGGCACAGAGCCACGGCGGCTGGGACACCGGGCTTCAGATCAGGGGGGTGCGCCGCACCATGCGGCGAGGCCAGTGAGTGAGTGCCGCACTGGGGGGACAGGGAGAGCCAGCTCCCAGGACCCCAGTGGCAGGCAGGCAGGCTGGAGGATGGGGGAAGCCAGCCCCATACCTCCAGCACTGAGAGAGCCCTAGCAGCCAGGCTGCAGGGCTAGGGGAGACCAGCGCTGAGCGCTGGGCATAGTATTTAAAACAACAAAACAATGGTTTAAATGTAAGATATATTGGATTGTGATGTGAGGCACTGCAGTTCCTGAGTATGTGGAGCCTGTGCAGGGCACAGGCTCAGTGTTTATTTAAAGGGAAACACATGTGTGTAAATGTAATGTATTTAAAGATAAATTGCACTTACTTGGTTGTGTGTCCCAGGAGGGGGGAATCTATGGCTGTGCAGGCTGATGGATTCTCCCAGACCTTTTCCCCAAAAACGGAATACTTTCCCTTCCAGCCTCACACTTGAAAGTGGCATTGGAAGAGAGAGGAGAAGCTCAGCTTTGAAACAAGCTGAGTGGTTTTCTGGAGCTCCATAGGGATCATCCATAGTGGCCAGGAAACCCTGACCGGGGATCTAGGCTGCCCAGCTCTGGAGTTCGAATCCAGGCTGCAGACAGTGGGCTAGGTCCCGGGCAGGTTTCTGGAAGTCAGTTTAGGCGAGAAAACTTCCCCCAGCCTGCCAGTCAAAGGAGAGTGACCACTCCCCACTGTCCATAGAGGACAATGGGAGCTGTGCATGTGACCAAGGTATGCACTGCCCATGGGTAAACACTGATTGGCTGTAAACCACAGGGCGGGCTTACCCCCTGTGGTAGTGTGTATTGGAGTAGGATAAAAGGAGGGCAGTTGCCCCATGAAAATTGTATTATACCATTTTGATTCTGCTGTAACATCTGCTGTATTGCTCAGCCTTTTTGAAGGCTGTATTTGGGCAAATAAAGATCTTCTGCCTAAAGACGACGCTTCATCTTGTGACCTGCAGGCCTATGCAAAACATAGCCCCGTTCTCCGGCTGTCCCGGGAGCACCCCAACGTCTCCAAGTTCCACCTTCCGCCAGCTACCGGTAGAGGACTAGTGAGGATTCATCAATACCACACAGGTGTGGTAAGGCAGTGTGTCGGCACATACAGAGCAGAACCGTGGTTCCAAATGCCACGGCAGGTTAGGAGTTTGGTGGTGGCAGCAAAAACCCGCCCACAGCACAGTGGGTGGAGTCGGTAGCAGGCGGTTACTGACGGTAAGCGGGAATCCCCTATGTGGCCAGGTCCCTTGTGACCTGAACATCCAATCTGTGTACTGGGGACGAGACCGTCCGGTCACAACAGGATTTGGGAAGATTGACACGCCCATCCCCCAGCACCTGTTACCTTTTAAAACCACACTGAAACATGATTAGCGGCGTGTTCATTTCACAGGTCCAGCAAAACAGGAAATCCCAGAGTAGCATGTTGGGAGACATAGTCAAACTAGACAGTTACTGCTGGGGAAACAGAAAATTCCAGCACAATCTTGACTTAGAGGAGAGATGACCCAGACCACCAGGCTCCATTTTAGAATAAATAGTTTAGTAAACAAAAAGACACCTTCACAACAGTCTAAACCCTCAAACTATGGCCAGGATGTAATGGGAGCCGATAAAGGCAAAATGTCCATTTGCGGGTATTGCCACAAACATTGCGCATTTTGCAAAGTTGACTAATGTATTAGCGGCCAAAAAGCAGCTTTTTCGGATGCTTTTGGCTCTATAGTAGAGAGCCTGATAAATAGTCGGATTCAGATGTTTAGGTCATGTTAAATATACAACTCTGCCGATGTAACAATGGAGTCCGATATTGAAAGTCGGACACAAAACAGCTCTAAAACTCTCAAAGAGTTTGTTATTAAAATGTTAGAGATGAATGATGTCACTTTTCAAGCACATGTGCAATAAATAAACACTTTTCAATACATTTTGACACTTTAAAAAAAATATAACTTTGATCTGTAAAAATGTTCCACGTACTGTACATGTCATTTTTACATTATTTTCCCTGACAAATGTGTGTTAGAGGCATATAAATGTACTAAGTCGCACAAGTAGTTCCAGCTGTATCCAATGATATCTGACATGCCCATATTCTGTGTGTAATTTCCAAATACTCCATGGTGGTCATTCCGAGTTGTTCGCTCGTTGCCGATTTTCTCTATATTGCGATTAGTCGCTTACTGCGCAAACGCAATGTTCGCAGAGCGCATGCGCTTAGTTATTTTACTCAAAAGTTAGGTATTTTACTCACGGCATTACGAGGTTTTTTCTTCGTTCTGGTGATCGGAGTGTGATTGACAGGAAGTGGGTGTTTCTGGGCGGAAACTGGCCGTTTTATGGGAGTGTGTGAAAAAACGCTGCCGTTTCTGGGAAAAACGCGGGAGTGGCTGGAGAAACGGGGGAGTGTCTGGGCGAACGCTGGGTGTGTTTGTGACGTCAAACCAGGAACGACAAGCTCTGAACTGATCGCACTGGAAGAGTAAGTCTCGAGCTACTCAGAAACTGCTAAGAAATTTCTTTTTGCAATATTGCGAATACTTCGTTCGCAATTCTGCTAAGCTAAGATTCACTCCCAGAGGGCGGCGGCTTAGCGTGTGCACTGCTGCGAAAAGCGGCTAGCGAGCGAACAACTCGGAATGAGGGCCCATGTACTGTACTTGTTGTTTTTAAACACACAAATTTGTCATAGACGCAAATGAAAGCAGTAAGTCACACAAACTGCTTATGCTGAATCCAATGATGGCCCTCATTCCAAGTTGTTCGCTTGCTAGCTGCTTTTAGCAGCATTGCACACGCTAGGCCGCTGCCCTCTAGGAGTGTATCTTAGCTTAGCAGAATTGTGAACGAAAGATTAGCAGAACTGCTACTAAATAATTCTATGCAGTTTCTGAGTAGCTCCAGACCTACTCCTCAGCCCGTTTCGTTCCTGGTTTGACGTCACAGACACGCCCTGCGTTCAGCCAGCCACTCCCCCGTTTCTCCAGACACTCCCGCATTTCTCCCTGACACGCCTGCCTTTTTTACAAACGCCAGGAAAACGCTGAGTTGCCGCCCAGAAACGCCCCTTTCCTGTCAATCATTTACCGAACAGCAGTGCGACTGAAAAGCGCCGCTGAAGCCACAGAAAAACTGCTAAGTTTTGTGTTAAATAACTAAGCGCATGCGTCCTGTATGCCTTGCGCATGCGCAATTAGCAACAAATCGCCGCATAGCGAAAATCTGCAATGAGCGAACAACTCGGAATGACCCCCGATATGCGGCATGGCTATATTCAGTGTGTAATTGTGACTGTATCTAATGATGTTGCAGTGTATGGCTGGAATACATTGTAGCATAACATTCTGTATGCAGATATAGTTACAGCTGTTACACACAGAATATAGGCATGCTGTATATCATTGGATTCAGCATAAGCTGCTTGTGCGTTGTGGAGGACGGCGGATTATTTAGGGTGTGAGTTGCTTTAATCATGGGACTTGTGTGGGACAATGGAGGACTGTCTCTGACACTGTGGTCCTCCGATACTAAAAAACACATTTCGGTTGGTCCGAAAATATTGGACATTTTCTAGTCTAAATACCGCACATCCCAGATCCGATACACTGAAGACGGGAAATAGTCGCATGCCATTACATTGCCCGAGTTCCGGGAAATAGACACACATTAGTAATTTCCGATGTGGTGTGTTACTTTCCCAGGCAGCGCTATTGGCTCCCATGACATCCCGGCCTATATATGCAGAAGCTCTGAATGCTGATTGATCAGATCTGAGCTCAGATGTGAATTGTCAGTGCTACATTATGGTGCCTGGTCAGTTGGCTGGAGAATCTTCTTTACCTGTAGGGTGTTTTCTCTGCGGTGAGGAATCTCTGAAGAAAGCGTTCCTCTTCTATGTGACTTCAGGCGTATTCACTATTCAGGTAGGAGATCACATGGTCTGCAAGATGCCTGTGTGTGTAAGACTGTAATCAATGTCACCATCATACAGCAGAGGTGCGACCAGATAATATATGTAAAGTACAAAGTAACAGGAATCAGAATCACTTTATTGCCAAGTACATCAGTGCACAATACACATGGAATTTGTTTCCGGCCGGTAGCCACCGCTCTAAGACAGTATACATACATAACAAGACAAACCACACATGGGGAAGAGCAGCATGATAGGTACGTACTGTAGATACATGTGCCAGGTTGAATTGCAAATGGAATGGGCTAGGTGCCCATCGAGTTTATTAGGGTAGTTGCTTGGGAGGGGGGGGGGGGGGGGACTTCCCTGATCAATTTCTTGTTATTAAATTGTGTTTGCTAATTTGTTTTACAGTATCAGTAATACGTTTTCTTTAGAGTTGGCGCTGTAAATACCAAATTGCTTTCTAACAAATATTTAAAATGCCCGCTCTAATATATACTGCAGGCGCCAGGCGCATCTTATTACCATATACGATAAAAGTGCGCTGTACATCTCAAAACACTACATCCCTTAAGAGAAAACAATACACCCACACATTATCTGACTTCCAAAGCTCATTGATGTATATATTTGTTATTAAAAGGATATGTATTTAATATATCACAATGTACAGTATACATATAGTTACATGGTTACAATTTATACAGAAATCAGTTAATACAAAATACATACAGTTACAGGCCAGCATACAATACCATTCCCTCAATGCATCCTCCTCTTAATATATCTCTCTCTCAGCAAATAAATACAGGAACTGGTCTGGCAACATCTCCACCATTGTCTGGGACAAAACAGCAACTAACTCCTGTGTGTGTCTGATCAGCAATGTGTTATCTAGTTTGGGGGAGTGCACACATCTAGTCTAAAGGCCCGTACACACTGGTCGATATATCAGCCGTTCTCTTGAACGGCTGATATATCGCGGGACAGTCGGCTAGTGTGTACGGCCGATACGTCTGTGAACTCCGTAGTTCACAGAGGTTTCGCGTCGGCCGCTCAGCACAGCCGACGGCCAATATATCTACCGATATATTGGCGCGTCGCTGTGTGTGTACGGGGCGGTCAGCCGACCGCCCGTACACATGCTGCGGCGGCCGGCGGTGATTAACAGCTGAACTGGGCGGGCGTGTGTACACGCCCGCCCAGTTCATGACGTCAGTCCCCGACGGATCGGGCAGTGTATATGCACAGCACATTGCCCGATCCGTCCATAGATATATCTGCAGATCAATTGATCTGCAGATATATCTATTAGTGTGTACCCACCTTAAGGGAGGGAACTTTCTCATTCATGATGAGTCACTGGTTTGTTCGTATGCTAACCAGGTTCAGCCTTGAAGACAATCAAGGGGGCTGGCCTGAGTTTCCTGTCCATTGTCCTAATAAGAGTGATTTTAGCTTTCATACATTTAATCATAACTACTTGTTGCAATGTCCTACAACTTAATAACAAGTATCAAATGAATCTACACATTAATCTGGTTGCTTTAATACCAAATATGACATGTCTATCTGGCTCCGCTCCTATAATACACATACATGACATTACTCCATTATATAATTTTAAATCATTATGATGTCTGGCGCTTGATATTATTATAATTTTGTACTGTATGAAATAAGTGTCGAATCCATCTCTGTGGCATGTCCGTGTAAATGCGTGTGTTACCATATATTGCTGTGCTCACTGCGCGTATTTGCAATTATAGCGACTCATAATGTGTGTAGTCTGTATGTTCTCTCTATGTAATATTTTTGACTTCGACAGCGCCATAATGAATATTTCTGTCTTCATGCCTTATTCTTCTAATCCTGACAGTTTCTAATAATTTCCTACCACTTCCCCAGTTCCATTCAGCCTCTTCCCTCGTGTCTCTTCAGCCTCTTCCCTCATGTCTCTCCAGCCTCTTCCCTGGTGTCTCTCCAGCCTCTTCCCTCGTGTCTCTCCAGCCTCTTCCCTCGTGTCTCTCCAGCCTCTTCCCTCGTGTCTCTCCAGCCTCTTCCCTCGTGTCTCTCCAGCCTCTTCCCTCGTGTCTCTCCAGCCTCTTCCCTCGTGTCTCTCCAGCCTCTTCCTTCGTGTCTCTCCAGCCTCTTCCCTCGTGTCTCTCCAGCCTCTTCCCTCATGTCTCTCCAGCCTCTTCCCTCGTGTCTCTCCAGCCTCTTCCCTCGTGTCTCTCCAGCCTCTTCCTTCGTGTCTCTCCAGCCTCTTCCCTCGTGTCTCTCCAGCCTCTTCCCTCGTGTCTCTCCAGCCTCTTCCTTCGTGTCTCTCCAGCCTCTTCCCTCATGTCTCTCCAGCCTCTTCCTTCGTGTCTCTCCAGCCTCTTCCCTCGTGTCTCTCCAGCCTCTTCCCTCATGTCTCCAGCCTCTTCCCTCATGTCTCTCCAGCCTCTTCCCTCGTGTCTCTCCAGCCTCTTCCCTCGTGTCTCTCCAGCCTCTTCCCTCGTGTCTCTCCAGCCTCTTCCCTCGTGTCTCTCCAGCCTCTTCCTTCGTGTCTCTCCAGCCTCTTCCCTCGTGTCTCTCCAGCCTCTTCCCTCATGTCTCCAGCCTCTTCCCTCATGTCTCTCCAGCCTCTTCCCTCGTGTCTCTCCAGCCTTATTCCCCCTGTATATTTCCAGCCCTTGTCTCTGCAGCGCCAGGCTTTTTGGACCCTCCAGCCTCATAACCCTCCCATCCCAATTGGTTAGGGTTGACTCTGCCCCAGTGTCTCTAGAGCTACAACCTCCATGTGTCTCTCCAGCCCCCTTCTACAGTACACAAGTCCCCTTTATTGCAATGGCCTGTGAATCAGTGTGGGGGGAGCCAGGGGTTGTGGCAAGCCACCGGTGGGTGCATGGCCGGGTCCAGCAGGAACTGTCCCATTGTCTCTGTAATCCCATCTAGTAGCTGCATCAGTATTAGGAAATGTGCAGAGTGTGCATGATAAGTATATTACACAGCCTTCCCCCAGTAACATTACTTCTCATTTCCTTCATTTATCTTTCACAGCTAATGCATTATTGACGGAGGGAGACCTGGCTGCGGCCCATACAGAAGAGTGCAGCATCTCTTTCATCTAGTGATGGCTGCACGTGTACATCTGTCTGTCAGGGTAAAACCATCGCATGTTCTCAGACTGCCCCACCCAGAACGCAGCTCTCAGAGGCTCATTCCCTGCATACACCCCAACAATCCGTCTCTCCGCAGGACCCCTAACGCTCACACTGTCACCCCGATAACACAGGAGAGACCGCGGGGTCCAGTAACAACACAATCACTAATATTGTACATCTGACCCATGTATCCTGGAAACAGATGCTCTGGCCTGTAAGTGTCCCGGAGGTTGTTGTCTGCAGGTAAGTGTCACATTCCAAATGATCTCTAGGGTTCCACATGGTGTGACAGTCTCTCTGCAGCGGGTGCAGGCAGGGCCAGCAACAGGACTCCCGGGGCCCTGTACAGGATATCTCTGGGGGCCCCACTTAGAGACAGGGCCGGCAACAGGACTCCCGGGGCCCTGTACAGGATATCTCTGGGGGCCCCACTTAGAGACAGGGCCGGCAACAGGACTCCCGGGCCCTGTACACAATATCTCTGGGGGCCCCACTTAGAGACAGGGCCAGCAACAGGACTCCCGGAGCCCTGTACAGGATATCTCTGGGGGCCCCACTTAGAGGCAGGGCCGGCAACAGGACTCCCGGGGCCCTGTACAGGATATCTCTGGGGGCCCCACTTAGAGACAGGGCCAGCAACAGGAATCCCGGGGCCCTGTACAGGATATCACTTGGGGGCCCCCACTTAGAGACAAGGCCGGCAACAGGAATCCCGGGGCCCTGTACAGGATATCACTGGGGGCCCCACTTAGAGACAGGGCCGGCAACAGGAATCCCGGGACCCTGTACAGGATATCTCTGGGGGCCCCACTTAGAGGCAGGGCCAGCAACAGGAATCCCGGGGCCCTGTACAGGATATCACTGGGGGGCTCCACTTAGAGACAGGGCCAGCAACAGGAATCCCGGGGGCCCTGTACACGATATCTCTGGGGGCCCCACTTAGAGACAGGGCCGGCAACAGGAATCCCGGGGCCCTGTACAGGATATCACTGGGGGGCCCCACTTAGAGACAGGTCCAGCAACAGGAATGCCAGGGCCCTGTACAGGATTTCTCTGGGGGCCCCACTTAGAGACAGGGCCAGCAACAGGAAACCCAGGGCCCTGTACAGGATTTCTCTGGGGGCCCCACTTAGAGACAGGGCCAGCAACAGGAATCCCGGGGCCCTGTATACAATATCTCTGGGGGGCCCCACTTAGAGACAGGGCCAGCAACAGGAATCCCGGGGCCCTGTACAGGTTATCACTGGGGGCCCCACTTAGAGACAGGGCCAGCAACAGCAATCCCGGGGCCCTGTACACGATATCTCAGGGGGCCCCACTCAGAGACAAGGCTAGCACCAGGAATCCCGGGGCCCTGTACAGGATATCTCTGGGGGCCCCACTTAGAGACAGGGCCAGCAACAGGAATCCCGGGGCCCTGTACAGGATATCACTGGGGGGCCCCACTTAGAGACAGGGCCAGAACAGGAATCCCGGGGCCCTGTACAGCATATCACTGGGGGGCCCCACTTAGAGACAGGGCTGGCAACAGGAATCCCGGGGCCCTGTACACGATATCTCTGGGGGACCCCACTTAGAGACAGGGCCAGCAACAGGAATCCCAGGGCCCTGTACAGGATATCTCTGGGGGCCCCACTTAGAGACAGGGCCGGCAACAGGAATCCCGGGGGCCCTGTACACGATATCTCTGGGGGCCCCACTTAGAGACAGGGCCGGCAACAGGAATCCCGGGGCCCTGTACAGGATATCACTGGGGGCCCTCACTTAGAGACAGGGCTGGCAACAGGAATCCCGGGGCCCTGTACAGGATATCACTGGGGGCCCCCACTTAGAGATAGGGCCAGCAACAGGAATTCCGAGGCCCTGTACAGGATATCACTGGGGGGCCCCACTTAGAGACAAGGCCGGCAACAGGAATCCCGGGGGCCCTGTACAGGATATCACTGGGGGGCCCCACTTAGAGACAGGGCCAGCAACAGGAATCCCAGGGCCCTGTACAGGATTTCTCTGGGGGCCCCACTTAGAGACAGGGCCAGCAACAGGAATCCCGGGGCCCTGTACACGATATCTCTGGGGGGCCCCACTTAGAGACAGGGCCAGCAACAGGAATCCCGGGGCCCTGTACAGGATATCACTGGGAGCCCCACTTAGAGACAGGGCCGGCAACAGCAATCCCGGGGCCCTGTACACGATATCTCTGGGGGGCCCCACTTAGAGACAAGGCTAGCACCAGGAATCCCGGGGCCCTGTACAGGATATCTCTGGGGGCCCCACTTAGAGACAAGGCCAGCAACAGGAATCCCGGGGCCCTGTACAGGATATCACTGGGGGGCCCCACTTAGAGACAGGGCCGGCAACAGGTATCCCGGGGCCCTGTACAGGATATCACTGGGGGGCCCCACTTAGAGACAGGGCCAGAAACAGGAATCCCGGGGCCCTGTACAGGATATCTCTGGGAGGCCCCACTTAGAGACAGGGCCGGCAACAGGAATCCCGGGGCCCTGTACACAATATCTCTGGGGGGCCCCACTTAGAGACAGGGCCGGCAACAGGACTCCCGGGGCCCTGTACAAACAATATCTCTGGGGGGCCCCACTTAGAGACAGGGCCGGCAACAGGAATCCCGGGGCCCTGTACACAATATCTCTGGGGGGCCCCCACTTAGAGACAAGGCTGGCACCAGGAATCCCGGGGCCCTGTACAGGATATCTCTGGGGGGCCCCACTTAGAGACAGGGCCGGCATAAGGATTCCTGGGGCCCTGTACAGGATATCACTGGGGGTCCCCACTTAGAGACAAGGCTTGCACCAGGAATCCCGGGGCCCTGTACAGGATATCTCTGGGGGCCCCACTTAGAGACAAGGCCGGCAACAGGAATCCCGGGGGCCCTGTACACACGATATCTCTGGGGGGCCCCACTTAGAGACAGGGCCGGCAACAGGAATCCCGGGGCCCTGTACAGGATATCTCTGGGGGCCCCACTTAGAGACAGGGCCGGCAACAGGAATCCCGGGGCCCTGTACACAATATCTCTGGGGGGCCCCCACTTAGAGACAAGGCCGGCAACAGGAATCCCGGGGGCCCTGTACACACGATATCTCTGGGGGGCCCCACTTAGAGACAGGGCCAGCAACAGGAATCCCGGGGCCCTGTACAGGATATCTCTGGGGGCCCCACTTAGAGACAGGGCCGGCAACAGGAATCCCGGGGCCCTGTACAGGATATCACTGGGGGGCCCCACTTAGAGACAGGGCCGGCAACAGGAATACCGGGGCCCTGTACACGATATCTCTGGGGGCCCCACTTAGAGACAAGGCTGGCACCTGGAATCCCGGGGCCCTGTACAGGATATCTCTGGGGGCCCCACTTAGAGACAGGGCCGGCAACAGGAATCCCGGGGCCCTGTACACACGATATCTCTGGGGGGCCCCACTTAGAGACAGGGCCGGCAACAGGAATTCCGGGGCCCTGTACAGGATATCACTGGGGGGCCCCACTTAAAGACAGGGCTGGCAACAGGAATCCCGGGGCCCTGTACAGGATATCACTGGGGGCCCCACTTAGAGACAGGGCTGGCAACAGGAATCCCGGGGCCCTGTACACAATATCTCTGGGGGCCCCACTAAGAGAAAGGGCCAGCAACAGGAATCCCGGGGCCCTGTACAGGATATCTCTGGGGGCCCCCACTTAGAGACAGGGCCAGCAACAGGAATCCCGGGGCCCTGTACAGGATATCTCTGGGGGGCCCCACTTAGAGACAGGTCCGGCAACAGGAATCCCGGGGCCCTGTACAGGATATCTCTGGAGGGCCCCCACTTAGAGACAAGGCTGGCACCAGGAATCCCGGGGCCCTGTACAGGATATCTCTGGGGGGCCCCACTTAGAGACAGGGCCGGCAACAGGAATCCCGGGGCCCTGTACAGGATATCACTGGGGGGGCCCAACTTAGAGACAGGGCCGGCAACAGGAATCCCGGGGCCCTGTACAGGATATCTCTGGGGGCCCCACTTAGAGACAGGGCAAGCAACAGGAATCCCGGGGCCCTGTACAGGATATCTCTGGGGGGCCCCCACTTAGAGACAAGGCTGGCACCAGGAATCCCGGGGCCCTGTACAGGATATCTCTGGGAGGCCCCACTTAGAGACAGGGCCGGCAACAGGAATCCCGGGGCCCTGTACAGGATATCACTGGGGGGCCCAACTTAGAGACAGGGCCGGCAACAGGAATCCCGGGGCCCTGTACACGATATCTCTGGGGGGCCCCACTTAGAGACAGTGCAGGCAACAGGAATCCGGGGGCCCTCTACACAATATCTCTGGGGGTCCCACTTAGAGACAGGGTCGACAACAGGAATCCCGGGGCCCTGTACAGGATATCTCTGGGGGCCCCACTTAGAGACAAGGCTGGCACCAGGAATCCCGGGGCCCTGTACACGATATCTCTGGGGGGCCCCCACTTAGAGACAAGGCTGGCACCAGGAATCCCGGGGCCCTGCACAGGATATCACTGGGGGGCCCCACTTAGAGACAGGGCCGGCAACAGGAATCCCGGGGCCCTGTACACGATATCTCTGGGGGGCCCCACTTAGAGACAGGGCCAGCAACAGGAATCCCGGGGCCTGTACAGGATATCACTGGGGGGCCCCACTTAGAGACAGGGCCGGCAACAGGAATCCCGGGGCCTGTACAGGATATCACTGGGGGGCCCCACTTAGAGACAGGGCCGGCAACAGGAATACCGAGGCCCTGTACACAATATCTCTGGGGGTCCCACTTAGAGACAGGGTCGACAACAGGAATCCCGGGGACCTGTACAGGATATCTCTGGGGGCCCCACTTAGAGACAAGACTGGCACCAGGAATGCCGGGGCCCTGTACAGGATATCACAGGGGGGGGCCCCACTTAGAGACAAGGCTGGCACCAGGAATCCCGGGGCCCTGTACAGGATATCTCTGGGGGCCCCACTTAGAGACAGGGCCGGCAACAGGAATCCCGGGGCCCTGTACACACGATATCTCTGGGGGCCCCACTTAGAGACAGGGCCGGCAACAGGAATTCCGGGGCCCTGTACAGGATATCACTGGGGGGCCCCACTTAAAGACAGGGCTGGCAACAGGAATCCCGGGGCCCTGTACAGGATATCACTGGGGGCCCCACTTAGAGACAGGGCTGGCAACAGGAATCCCGGGGCCCTGTACACAATATCTCTGGGGGCCCCACTAAGAGAAAGGGCCAGCAACAGGAATCCCGGGGCCCTGTACAGGATATCTCTGGGGGGCCCCACTTAGAGACAGGGCCGGCAACAGGAATCCCGGGGCCCTGTACACGATATCTCTGGGGGGCCCCCACTTAGAGACAAGGCTGGCACCAGGAATCCCGGGGCCCTGCACAGGATATCACTGGGGGGCCCCACTTAGAGACAGGGCCGGCAACAGGAATCCCGGGGCCCTGTACACGATATCTCTGGGGGGCCCCACTTAGAGACAGGGCCAGCAACAGGAATCCCGGGGCCTGTACAGGATATCACTGGGGGGCCCCACTTAGAGACAGGGCCGGCAACAGGAATACCGAGGCCCTGTACACAATATCTCTGGGGGTCCCACTTAGAGACAGGGTCGACAACAGGAATCCCGGGGACCTGTACAGGATATCTCTGGGGGCCCCACTTAGAGACAAGACTGGCACCAGGAATGCCGGGGCCCTGTACAGGATATCACAGGGGGGGGCCCCACTTAGAGACAAGGCTGGCACCAGGAATCCCGGGGCCCTGTACAGGATATCTCTGGGGGCCCCACTTAGAGACAGGGCCGGCAACAGGAATCCCGGGGCCCTGTACACACGATATCTCTGGGGGCCCCACTTAGAGACAGGGCCGGCAACAGGAATTCCGGGGCCCTGTACAGGATATCACTGGGGGGCCCCACTTAAAGACAGGGCTGGCAACAGGAATCCCGGGGCCCTGTACAGGATATCACTGGGGGCCCCACTTAGAGACAGGGCTGGCAACAGGAATCCCGGGGCCCTGTACACAATATCTCTGGGGGCCCCACTAAGAGAAAGGGCCAGCAACAGGAATCCCGGGGCCCTGTACAGGATATCTCTGGGGGGCCCCACTTAGAGACAGGGCCGGCAACAGGAATCCCGGGGCCCTGTACACGATATCTCTGGGGGGCCCCCACTTAGAGACAAGGCTGGCACCAGGAATCCCGGGGCCCTGTACAGGATATCACTGGGGGGCCCCACTTAGAGACAGGGCCGGCAACAGGAATCCCGGGGCCCTGTACAGGATATCTCTGGGGGGCCCCACTTAGAGACAGGGCCGGCAACAGGAATCCGGGGGGCCCTGTACACACGATATCTCTGGGGGGCCCCACTTAGAGACAGGGCCGGCAACAGGAATCCCGGGGCCCTGAACAGGATATCTCTGGGGGCCCCACTTAGAGACAGGGCAAGCAACAGGAATCCCGGGGCCCTGTACAGGATATCTCTGGGGGGCCCCCACTTAGAGACAAGGCTGGCACCAGGAATCCCGGGGCCCTGTACAGGATATCTCTGGGGTGCCCCACTTAGAGACAGGGCCGGCAACAGGAATCCTGGGGCCCTGTACAGGATATCACTGGGGGGCCCAACTTAGAGACAGGGCCGGCAACAGGAATCCCGGGGCCCTGTACACGATATCTCTGGGGGGCCCCACTTAGAGACAGGGCCAGCAACAGGAATCCCGGGGCCTGTACAGGATATCACTGGGGGGCCCCACTTAGAGACAGGGCCGGCAACAGGAATACCGAGGCCCTGTACACAATATCTCTGGGGGTCCCACTTAGAGACAGGGTCGACAACAGGAATCCCGGGGACCTGTACAGGATATCTCTGGGGGCCCCACTTAGAGACAAGACTGGCACCAGGAATGCCGGGGCCCTGTACAGGATATCACAGGGGGGGGCCCCACTTAGAGACAAGGCTGGCACCAGGAATCCCGGGGCCCTGTACAGGATATCTCTGGGGGCCCCACTTAGAGACAGGGCCGGCAACAGGAATCCCGGGGCCCTGTACACACGATATCTCTGGGGGCCCCACTTAGAGACAGGGCCGGCAACAGGAATTCCGGGGCCCTGTACAGGATATCACTGGGGGGCCCCACTTAAAGACAGGGCTGGCAACAGGAATCCCGGGGCCCTGTACAGGATATCACTGGGGGCCCCACTTAGAGACAGGGCTGGCAACAGGAATCCCGGGGCCCTGTACACAATATCTCTGGGGGCCCCACTAAGAGAAAGGGCCAGCAACAGGAATCCCGGGGCCCTGTACAGGATATCTCTGGGGGGCCCCACTTAGAGACAGGGCCGGCAACAGGAATCCCGGGGCCCTGTACACGATATCTCTGGGGGGCCCCCACTTAGAGACAAGGCTGGCACCAGGAATCCCGGGGCCCTGTACAGGATATCACTGGGGGGCCCCACTTAGAGACAGGGCCGGCAACAGGAATCCCGGGGCCCTGTACAGGATATCTCTGGGGGGCCCCACTTAGAGACAGGGCCGGCAACAGGAATCCGGGGGGCCCTGTACACACGATATCTCTGGGGGGCCCCACTTAGAGACAGGGCCGGCAACAGGAATCCCGGGGCCCTGAACAGGATATCTCTGGGGGCCCCACTTAGAGACAGGGCAAGCAACAGGAATCCCGGGGCCCTGTACAGGATATCTCTGGGGGGCCCCCACTTAGAGACAAGGCTGGCACCAGGAATCCCGGGGCCCTGTACAGGATATCTCTGGGGTGCCCCACTTAGAGACAGGGCCGGCAACAGGAATCCTGGGGCCCTGTACAGGATATCACTGGGGGGCCCAACTTAGAGACAGGGCCGGCAACAGGAATCCCGGGGCCCTGTACACGATATCTCTGGGGGGCCCCACTTAGAGACAGGGCAGGCAACAGGAATCCCGGGGCCCTCTACACAATATCTCTGGGGGTCCCACTTTGAGACAGGGTCGACAACAGGAATCCCGGGGCCCTGTACAGGATATCTCTGGGGGCCCCACTTAGAGACAAGGCTGGCACCAGGAATCCCGGGGCCCTGTACACGATATCTCTGGGGGGCCCCCACTTAGAGACAAGGCTGGCACCAGGAATCCCGGGGCCCTGTACAGGATATCTCTGGGGACCCCACTTAGAGACAGGGCCGGCAACAGGAATCCCGGGGCCCTGTACAGGATATCTCTGGGGACCCCACTTAGAGACAGGGCCGGCAACAGGAATCCCGGGGCCCTGTACACAATATCTCTGGGGTCCCCACTTAGAGACAGGGCCGGCAACAGGAATCCCGGTTCCCTGTACAGGATATCTCTGGGGGCCCCACTTAGAGACAGGGCCGGCAACAGGAATCCCGGGGCCCTGTACAGGATATCTCTGGGGGGCCCCACTTAGAGACAGGGCCGGCAACAGGATTCCCGGGGCCCTGTACAGGATATCACTGGGGGGCCCCACTTAGAGACAGGGCCGGCAACAGGAATCCCGGGGCCCTGTACAGGATATCACTGGGGGGCCCCACTTAGAGACAGGGACGGCAACAGGAATCCCGGGGCCCTGTACACAATATCTCTGGGGGTCCCACTTAGAGACAGGGTCGACAACAGGAATCCCGGGGCCCTGTACAGGATATCACTGGGGGCCCCACTTAGAGACAAGGCTGGCACCAGGAATCCCGGGGCCCTGTACAGGATATCACTGGGGGGCCCCACTTAGAGACAGGGCCGGCAACAGGAATCCCGGGGCCCTGTACAGGATATCTCTGGGGGGCCCCACTTAGAGACAGGGCAAGCAACAGGAATCCCGGGGCCCTGTACAGGATATCTCTGGGGGGCCCCACTAAGAGACAAGGCTGGCACCAGGAATCCCGGGGCCCTGTACAGGATATCTCTGGGGGGCCCCACTTAGAGACAGGGCCAGCAACAGGAATGCCAGGGCCCTGTACAGGATATCTCTGGGGGGCCACCACTTAGAGACAGGGCCAGCAACAGGAAACCCAGGGCCCTGTACAGGATATCACTGGGGGGCCCCACTTAGAGACAAGGCTAGCACCAGGAATCCCGGGGCCCTGTACAGGATATCACTGGGGGCCCCACTTAGAGACAGGGCCGGCAACAGGAATCCTGGGGCCCTGTACAGGATATCTCTGGGTGCCCCCACTTAGAGACAGGGCCAGCAACAGGAATCCCGGGGCCCTGTACACGATATCTCTGGGGGGCCCCCACTTAGAGACAGGGCCAGCAACAGGAATCCCGGGGCCCTGTACAGGATATCACTGGGGGGCCCCACTTAGAGACAGGGCCGGCAACTGGAATCCCGGGGCCCTGTACACGATATCTCTGGGGGGCCCCACTTAGAGACAGGGCCGACAACAGGAATCCCGGGGCCCTGTACAGGATATCTCTGGGGGCCCCACTTAGAGACAGGGCCGACAACAGGAATCCCGGGGCCCTGTACAGGATATCTCTGGGGCCCCCACTTAGAGACAAGCCTAGCACCAGGAATCCCGGGGCCCTGTACACGATATCTCTGGGGGGCCCCACTTAGAGACAGGGCCAGCAACAGGAATCCCGGGGCCCTGTACAGGATTTCACTGGGGGCCCCACTTAGAGACAAGGCCGGCAACAGGAATCCCAGGGCCCTGTACAGGATATCTCTGGGGGGCCCCACTTAGAGACAGGGCCGGCAACAGGAATCCCGGGGCCCTGTACAGGATATCACTGGGGGGGCCCACTTAGAGACAAGGCTAGCACCAGGAATCCCGAGGCCCTGTACAGGATATCTCTGGGGGCCCCACTTAGTGACAGGGCAGGCAAAAGGAATCCCGGGCCCTGTACAGGATATCTCTGGGGGGCCCCACTTAGAGACAAGGCTAGCACCAGGAATCCCGAGGCCCTGTACAGGATATCTCTGGGGGCCCCACTTAGAGACAGGGCCAGCAGCAGGAATCCCGGGGACCTGTACAGGATATCACTGGGGGGCCCCACTTAGAGACAGGGCCGGCAACAGGAATCCAGGGGCCCTGTACAGGATATCTCTGGGGGCCCCCACTTAGAGACGGGGCCGGCAACAGGAATCCCGGGGCCCTGTACAGGATATCACTGGGGGCCCCACTTAGAGGCAGGGCCAGCAGCAGGAATCCCGGGGCCCTGTACAGGATATCACTGGGGGGCCCCACTTAGAGACAGGGCCGGCAACAGGAATCCCGGGGCCCTGTACAGGATATCTCTGGGGGCCCCCACTTAGAGACGGGGCCGGCAACAGGAATTCCGGGGCCCTGTACAGGATATCACTGGGGGCCCCACTTAGAGACAGGGCCGGCAACAGGAATCCTGGGGCCCTGTACAGGATATCACTGGGGGCCCCACTTAGAGACAGGGCCGGCAACAGGAATCCCGGGGTCCTGTACAGGATATCTCTGGGGGCCCCACTTAGAGACAGGGCCGGCAACAGGAATCCCGGTGCCCTGTACAGGATATCTCTGGGGGCCCCACTTAGAGACAGGGCCAGCAACAGGAATCCCGGGGCCCTGTACACAATATCTCTGGGGGCCCCCACTTAGAGAAGCACAGTAATACTCCCGGAGAAAGTGGAGAGAAGCCAGACAGAGACAGTGGCGCACAGTGAGAGAGAGAGACTGGCGCACAGTGAGAGAGAGAGACTGGCGCACAGTGAGAGAGACAGACTGGCACACACAGAGAGATAGAGACTGGCACATACAGAGAGATAGAGACTGGCGCACACAGAGAGATAGAGACTGGCGCACACAGAGAGATAGAGACTGGCACACAGAGAGGTAGAGACTGGCACACACAGAGAGATAGAGACTGGCACACACAGAGAGATAGAGACTGGCACACACAGAGAGATAGAGACTGGCGCACACAGAGAGATGGAGACTGGCACACACAGAGAGATAGAGACAGGCACACACAGAGAGATAGAGACTGGTACACAGAGAGATAGAGACTGGCGCACACAGAGAGATAGAGACTGGCACACAGAGAGATAGAGACTGGCACACACAGAGAGATAGAGACTGGCGCACACAGAGAGATAGAGACTGGCACATACAGAGAGATAGAGACTGCCGCACACAGAGAGATAGAGACTGGCGCACACAGAGAGATAGAGACTGCCGCACACAGAGAGATAGAGACTGGCACACAGAGAGATAGAGACTGGCGCACACAGAAAGATAGAGACTGGCACATACAGAGAGATAGAGACTGGCGCACACAGAGAGATAGAGACTGGCACATACAGAGAGATAGAGACTGCCGCACACAGAGAGATAGAGACTGGCACACAGAGAGATAGAGACTGGCGCACACAGAGAGATAGAGACTGGCACATACAGAGAGATAGAGACTGGCGCACACAGAGAGATAGAGACTGGCACATACAGAGAGATAGAGACTGGCGCACACAGAGAGATAGAGACTGGCACATACAGAGAGATAGAGACTGGCGCACACAGAGAGATAGAGACTGGTGCACACATAGAGATAGAGACTGGCGCATACAGAGAGATAGAGACTGGCGCACACAGAGAGATAGAGACTGGCACACAGAGAGGTAGAGACTGGCACACACAGAGAGATAGAGACTGGCACACACAGAGAGATAGAGACTGGCACACACAGAGAGATAGAGACTGGCGCACACAGAGAGATGGAGACTGGCACACACAGAGAGATAGAGACAGGCGCACACAGAGAGATAGAGACTGGCACACAGAGAGATAGAGACTGGCGCACACAGAGAGATAGAGACTGGCACACAGAGAGATAGAGACTGGCACACACAGAGAGATAGAGACTGGCGCACACAGAGAGATAGAGACTGGCACATACAGAGAGATAGATACTGCCGCACACAGAGAGATAGAGACTGGCGCACACAGAGAGATAGAGACTGCCGCACACAGAGAGATAGAGACTGGCACACAGAGAGATAGAGACTGGCACATACAGAGAGATAGAGACTGCCGCACACAGAGAGATAGAGACTGGCGCACACAGAGAGATAGAGATTGGCGCACACAGAGAGATAGAGACTGGCACATACAGAGAGATAGAGACTGGCGCACACAGAGAGATAGAGACTGGCACATACAGAGAGATAGAGACTGGCGCACACAGAGAGATAGAGACTGGCACATACAGAGAGATAGAGACTGGCGCACACAGAGAGATAGAGACTGGCGCACACATAGAGATAGAGACTGGCACATACAGAGAGATAGAGACTGGCACACACAGAGAGATAGAGACTGGCACACACAGAGAAATAGAGACTGGCGCACACAGAGAGATGGAGACTGGCACACACAGAGAGATAGAGACAGGCGCACACAGAGAGATAGAGACTGGCACACAGAGAGATAGAGACTGGCGCACACAGAGAGATAGAGACTGGCACACAGAGAGATAGAGACTGGCACACACAGAGAGATAGAGACTGGCGCACACAGAGAGATAGAGACTGGCACATACAGAGAGATAGAGACTGCCGCACACAGAGAGATAGAGACTGGTGCACACAGAGAGATAGAGACTGGCGCACACAGAGAGATAGAGACTGGCACATACAGAGAGAAAGAGACTGGCGCACACAGAGAGATAGAGACTGGCGCACACAGAGAGATAGAGACTGGCACAAAAAGAGATAGAGACTGGCGCACACAGAGAGATAGAGACTGGCACATACAGAGAGATAGAGACTGGCGCACACAGAGAGATAGAGACTGGCACATACAGAGAGATAGAGACTGGCGCACACATAGAGATAGAGACTGGCACATACAGAGAGATAGAGACTGGCGCACACAGAGAGATAGAGACTGGCACACAGAGAGATAGAGACTGGCACACACAGAGAGATAGAGACTGGTGCACACACAGAGAGATAGAGACTGGCACACACAGAGAGATAGAGACTGGCGCACACAGAGAGATAGAGACTGACACACATAGAGATAGAGACAGGCGCACACAGAGAGATAGAGACTGGCACACAGAGAGATAGAGACTGGCGCACACAGAGAGATAGAGACTGGCACACAGAGAGTTAGAGACTGGCACACACAGAGAGATAGAGACTGGCGCACACAGAGAGATAGAGACTGGCACATACAGAGAGATAGAGACTGGTGCACAGATAGATAGAGACTGGCGCACACAGAGAGATAGAGACTGGCACACACAGAGAGATAGAGACTGCCGCACACAGAGAGATAGAGACTGCCGCACACAGAGAGATAGAAACTGCCGCACACAGAGAGATAGAGACTGGCACACAGAGAGATAGAGACTGGCGCACACAGAGAGATAGAACCTGGCGCACACAGAGAGATAGAGACTGGCACACACAGAGAGATAGAGACTGGCATACACAGAGAGATAGAGACTGGTGGACACAGAGAGATAGAGACTGGCGCACACAGAGAGATAGAGACTGGCACACACAGAGAGATAGAGACTGGCGCAAACAGAGAGATGGAGACTGGCGCACACAGAGAGAAAGAGACTGCCGCACACAGAGAGATAGAGACTGCCGCACACAGAGAGATAGAGACTGGCACACACAGAGAGATGGAGACTGGCACACACAGAGAGATAGAGACTGGCGCACACAGAGAGATAGAGACTGGCACACAGCGAGTTAGAGACTGGCACACACAGAGAGATAGAGACTGGCACACACAGAGAGATAGAGACTGGCACACAGATAGATAGAGACTGGCGCACACAGAGAGATAGAGACTGCCGCACACAGAGAGATAGAGACTGGCACACACAGAGAGACAGAGACTGGCAAACACAGAGAGATAGAGACTGGCGGACACAGAGAGATAGAGACTGGTGCACACAGAGAGATAGAGACTGCCGCACACAGAGAGATAGAGACTGGCACACACAGAGAGATAGAGACTGCCGCACACAGAGATAGAGACTGCCGCACACAGAGAGATAGAGACTGGCACACACAGAGAGATAGAAACAGGCACACACAGAGAGAAAGAGACTGCCGCACACAGAGATAGAAACTGCCGCACACAGAGAGATAGAGACTGCCGCACACAGACAGATAGAGACTGCCGCACACAGAGATAAAGACTGCAACACACAGAGATAGAGACTGCCGCACACAGAGAGATAGAGACTGGTGCACACAGAGAGATAGAGACTGCCGCACACAGAGAGATAGAGACTGGCACAGAGAGAGATAGAGACTGGCACACACAGAGAGATAGAGACTGGCACACACAGAGAGATAGAGACTGGTGCACACAGAGAGATAGAGACTGGCACACACAGAGAGATAGAGACTGGCACACAGAGAGATAGAGACTGGCGCACACAGAGAGATAGAGACTGGCGGACACAGAGAGACAGAAACTGGCACACACATAGAGATAGAGACTGGCGCACACAGAGAGATAGAGACTGGCGCACACACAGAGAGATAGAGACTGGCGGACACAGAGAGATAGAGACTGGTGCACATAGAGAGATAGAGATTGGCACACACAGAGAGATAGAGACTGGCGGACACAGAGAGATAGAAACTGGCACACAGAGAGAAAGAGACTGGCATACACAGAGAGATAGAGACTGGCGCACACAGAGAGATAGATACTGGCGCACACATAGAGACAGAGCCTGACTCACACAGAGAGATAGAGACTGGCGCACACAGAGAGATAGAGACTGGCGCACACACAGAGAGATAGAGACTGGCGGACACAGAGAGATAGAGACTGGTGCACATAGAGAGATAGAGATTGGCACACACAGAGAGATAGAGACTGGCGGACACAGAGAGATAGAAACTGGCACACAGAGAGAAAGAGACTGGCATACACAGAGAGATAGAGACTGGCGCACACAGAGAGATAGAGACTGGCGCACACAGAGAGACAGAGCCTGACTCACACAGAGAGATAGAGACTGCCGCACACAGAGAGATAGAGACTGGCGCACACAGAAAGACAGAGACTGCCGCACACAGAGATAGAGACTGGCGTACACAGAGAGATAGAGACTGGCGCACAGAGAGATAGAGACTGGCACACACAGAGAGATAGAGACTGGCACACACAGAGAGATAGAGACTGGCACACACAGAGAGATAGAGACTGGCACACAAAGAGAGATAGAGACTGGCGGACACAGAGAGATAGAGACTGGTGCACAGAGAGATAGAGACTGGTGCACACAGAGAGATAGAGACTGGCGCACACAGAGAGATAGAGACTGCCGCACACAGAGATATAGAGACTGGTGCACACAGAGAGATAGAGACTGCCGCACACAGAGATAAAGACTGCAACACACAGAGATAGAGATTGGTGCACACAGAGAGATAGAGACTGGTGCACACAGAGAGATAGAGACTGCCGCACACAGAGATAAAGACTGCAACACACAGAGATAGAGACTGCCGCACACAGAGAGATGGAGACTGGTGCACACAGAGAGATAGAGACTGCCGCGCACAGAGAGATAGAGACTGGCACACAGAGAGATAGATACTGGCACACACAGAGAGATAGAGACTGGCACACACAGAGAGATAGAGACTGGTGCACACAGAGAGATAGAGACTGGCACACACAGAGAGATAGAGACTGGCACACAGAGAGATAGAGACTGGCGCACACAGAGAGATAAAGACTGGCGGACACAGAGAGACAGAAACTGGCGCACACAGAGAGATAGAGACTGGCGAACACACAGAGAGATAGAGACTGGCGGACACAGAGAGATAGAGACTGGTGCACACAGAGAGATAGAGACTGGCACACACAGAGAGATAGAGACTGGCACACACAGAGAGATAGAGACTGGCACACACAGAGAGATAGAGACTGGCACACAGAGAGATAGAGACTGGCACACACAGAGAGATAAAGACTGGCACACACAGAGAGATAGAGACTGGCAAACACAGAGAGATAGAGACTGGCACACAGAGAGATAGAGACTGGCGCACACAGAGAGATAGAGACTGGCGGACACAGAGAGACAGAAACTGGCGCACACAGAGAGATAGAGACTGGCACACACAGAGAGATAGAAACTGGCGGACACAGAGAGATAGAGAATGGCACACACAGAGAGACAGAGCCTGACGCACATAGAGAGATAGAGACTGGCGCACACAGAGAGATAGAGACTGGCGGACACAGAGAGACAGAAACTGGCACACACATAGAGATAGAGACTGGTGCACACAGAGAGATAGAGACTGGCGCACACAGAGAGATAGAGACTGGCGCACACACAGAGAGATAGAGACTGGCACACACAGAGAGATAGAGACTGGCACACACAGAGAGATAGAGACTGGCACACACAGAGAGATAGAGACTGGCGGACACAGAGAGATAGAAACTGGCACACAGAGAGATAGAGACTGGCGTACACAGAGAGATAGAGACTGGCGCACACAGAGAGATAGAGACTGGCGCACACAGAGAGACAGAGCCTGACGCATACAGAGAGATAGAGACTGGCACACACAGAGAGATAGAGACTGGCACACACAGAGAGATAGAGACTGGCGCACACAGAGAGATAGAGACTGGCGCACACAGAGAGACAGAGACTGGCGTACACAGAGAGATAGAGACTGGCGCACAGGGAGATAGAGACTGGCACACACAGAGAGATAGAGACTGGCACACACAGAGAGATAGAGACTGGCACACACAGAGAGATAGAGACTGGCACACAGAGAGAGATAGAGACTGGCGGACAAAGAGAGATAGAGACTGGTGCACAGAGAGATAGAGACTGGTGTACACAGAGAGATAGAGACTGGCACATACAGAGAGATAGAGACTGCCGCACACAGAGAGATAGAGACTGGTGTACACAGAGAGATAGATACTGGCGGAAACAGAGAGATAGAGACTGGCACACAGAGAGATAGAGACTGGCACACACACAGAGAGATAGAGACAGGTGCACACAGAGAGATAGAGACTGGTGCACACAGAGAGATAGAGACTGGCGCACACAGAGAGATAGAGACTGGCACACACAGAGAGATAGAGACTGGTGCACACAGAGAGATAGAGACTGGCACACACAGAGAGATAGAGACTGGCACACACAGAGAGATAGAGACTGGTGCACACAGAGAGATAGAGACTGCCGCACACAGAGATAAAGACTGCAACACACAGAGATAGAGACTGCCGCACACAGAGAGATAGAGACTGGTGCACACAGAGAGATAGAGACTGCCGCACACAGAGATAAAGACTGCAACACACAGATATAGAGACTGCCGCACACAGAGAGATAGAGACTGGTGCACACAGAGAGATAGAGACTGCCGCGCACAGAGAGATAGAGACTGGCACACAGAGAGATAGAGACTGGCACAAACAGAGAGATAGAGACTGGCACACACAGAGAGATAGAGACTGGTGCACACAGAGAGATAGAGACTGGCACACACAGAGAGATAGAGACTGGCGCACACAGAGATACAGAGACTTGCGCACACACAGAGAGATAGAGACTGGCGGACACAGAGAGATAGAGACTGGTGCACACAGAGAGATAGAGACTGGCACACACAGAGAGATAGAGACTGGCACACACAGAGAGATAGAGACTGGTAAACACAGAGAGATAGAGACTGGCACACAGAGAGATAGAGACTGGCGCACACAGAGAGATAGAGACTGGCGGACACAGAGAGACAGAAACTGGCGCACACAGAGAGATAGAGACTGGCGCACACACAGAGAGATAGAGACTGACGCACACAGAGAGATAGAGACTGGCGCACACAGAGAGATAGAGACTGGCGGACACAGAGAGACAGAAACTGGCACACACATAGAGATAGAGACTGGTGCACACAGAGAGATAGAGACTGGCGCACACAGAGAGATAGAGACTGGCGCACACACAGAGAGATAGAGACTGGCACACACAGCGAGATAGAGACTGGCACACACAGCGAGATAGAGACTGGCACACACAGCGAGTTAGAGACTGGCACACACAGAGAGATAGAGACTGGCACACACAGAGAGATAGAGACTGGCACATAGAGAGATAGAGATTGGCACACAGAGAGATAGAGACTGGCGCACACAGAGAGATAGAGACTGCCGCACACAGAGAGATAGAGACTGGCACACACAGAGAGACAGAGACTGGCACACACACAGAGATAGAGACTGGCGGACACAGAGAGATAGAGACTGGCGCACACAGAGAGATAGGGACTGCCGCACACAGAGAGATAGAGACTGGCACACACAGAGAGATAGAGACTGCCACACACAGAGATAGAGACTGCCGCACACAGAGAGATAGAGACTGGCACACACAGAGAGATAGAAACTGGCACACACAGAGAGATAGAGACTGCCGCACACAGAGATAGAGACTGCCGCACACACAGAGATAGAGACTGCCGCACACAGACAGATAGAGACTGCCGCACACAGAGATAAAGACTGCAACATACAGAGATAGAGACTGCCGCACACAGAGAGATAGAGACTGGTGCACACAGAGAGATAGAGACTGCCGCACACAGAGAGATAGAGACTGGCACACAGAGAGATAGAGACTGGCACACACAGAGAGATAGAGACTGGCACACACAGAGAGATAGAGACTGGTGCACACAGAGAGATAGAGACTGGCACACACAGAGAGATAGAGACTGGTGCACACAGAGAGATAGAGACTGGCACACACAGAGAGATAGAGACTGGCACACAGAGAGATAGAGACTGGCGCACACAGAGAGATAGAGACTGGCGGACACAGAGAGACAGAAACTGGCACACACATAGAGATAGAGACTGGCGCACACAGAGAGATAGAGACTGGCGCACACAGAGAGATAGAGACTGGTAAACACAGAGAGATAGAGACTGGCACACAGAGAGATAGAGACTGGCGCACACAGAGAGATAGAGACTGGCGGACACAGAGAGACAGAAACTGGCGCACACAGAGAGATAGAGACTGGCGCACACACAGAGAGATAGAGACTGACGCACACAGAGAGATAGAGACTGGCGCACACAGAGAGATAGAGACTGGCGGACACAGAGAGACAGAAACTGGCACACACATAGAGATAGAGACTGGTGCACACAGAGAGATAGAGACTGGCGCACACAGAGAGATAGAGACTGGCGCACACACAGAGAGATAGAGACTGGCACACACAGCGAGATAGAGACTGGCACACACAGCGAGATAGAGACTGGCACACACAGCGAGTTAGAGACTGGCACACACAGAGAGATAGAGACTGGCACACACAGAGAGATAGAGACTGGCACATAGAGAGATAGAGATTGGCACACAGAGAGATAGAGACTGGCGCACACAGAGAGATAGAGACTGCCGCACACAGAGAGATAGAGACTGGCACACACAGAGAGACAGAGACTGGCACACACAGAGAGATAGAGACTGGCGGACACAGAGAGATAGAGACTGGCGCACACAGAGAGATAGGGACTGCCGCACACAGAGAGATAGAGACTGGCACACACAGAGAGATAGAGACTGCCACACACAGAGATAGAGACTGCCGCACACAGAGAGATAGAGACTGGCACACACAGAGAGATAGAAACTGGCACACACAGAGAGATAGAGACTGCCGCACACAGAGATAGAGACTGCCGCACACACAGAGATAGAGACTGCCGCACACAGACAGATAGAGACTGCCGCACACAGAGATAAAGACTGCAACATACAGAGATAGAGACTGCCGCACACAGAGAGATAGAGACTGGTGCACACAGAGAGATAGAGACTGCCGCACACAGAGAGATAGAGACTGGCACACAGAGAGATAGAGACTGGCACACACAGAGAGATAGAGACTGGCACACACAGAGAGATAGAGACTGGTGCACACAGAGAGATAGAGACTGGCACACACAGAGAGATAGAGACTGGTGCACACAGAGAGATAGAGACTGGCACACACAGAGAGATAGAGACTGGCACACAGAGAGATAGAGACTGGCGCACACAGAGAGATAGAGACTGGCGGACACAGAGAGACAGAAACTGGCACACACATAGAGATAGAGACTGGCGCACACAGAGAGATAGAGACTGGCGCACACACAGAGAGATAGAGACTGGCGGACACAGAGAGATAGAGACTGGTGCATATAGAGAGATAGAGATTGGCACACACAGAGAGATAGAGACTGGCGGACACAGAGAGATAGAAACTGGCACACAGAGAGAAAGAGACTGGCATACACAGAGAGATAGAGACTGGCGCACACAGAGAGATAGAGACTGGCGCACACAGAGAGACAGAGCCTGACTCACACAGAGAGATAGAGACTGCCGCACACAGAGAGATAGAGACTGGCGCACACAGAGAGATAGAGACTGGCGCACACAGAAAGACAGAGACTGCCGCACACAGAGATAGAGACTGGCGTACACAGAGAGATAGAGACTGGCGCACAGAGAGATAGAGACTGGCACACACAGAGAGATAGAGACTGGCACACACAGAGAGATAGAGACTGGCACACACAGAGAGATAGAGACTGGCACACAAAGAGAGATAGAGACTGGCGGACACAGAGAGATAGAGACTGGTGCACAGAGAGATAGAGACTGGTGCACACAGAGAGATAGAGACTGGCGCACACAGAGAGATAGAGACTGCCGCACACAGAGATAAAGACTGCAACACACAGAGATAGAGACTGCCGCACACAGAGAGATAGAGACTGGTGCACACAGAGAGATAGAGACTGCCGCACACAGAGATAAAGACTGCAACACACAGAGATAGAGACTGCCGCACACAGAGAGATAGAGACTGGTGCACACAGAGAGATAGAGACTGCTGCGCACAGAGAGATAGAGACTGGCACACACAGAGAGATAGAGACTGGCACACACAGAGAGATAGAGACTGGTGCACACAGAGAGATAGAGACTGGCGCACACACAGAGAGATAGAGACTGGCACACACAGAGAGATAGAGACTGGCACACACAGAGAGATAGAGACTGGTGCACACAGAGAGATAGAGACTGGCACACACAGAGAGATAGAGACTGGCACACAGAGAGATAGAGACTGGCGCACACAGAGAGATAGAGACTGGCGGACACAGAGAGACAGAAACTGGCACACACATAGAGATAGAGACTGGCGCACACAGAGAGATAGAGACTGGCGCACACACAGAGAGATAGAGACTGGCGGACACAGAGAGATAGAGACTGGTGCATATAGAGAGATAGAGATTGGCACACACAGAGAGATAGAGACTGGCGGACACAGAGAGATAGAAACTGGCACACAGAGAGAAAGAGACTGGCATACACAGAGAGATAGAGACTGGCGCACACAGAGAGATAGAGACTGGCGCACACAGAGAGACAGAGCCTGACTCACACAGAGAGATAGAGACTGCCGCACACAGAGAGATAGAGACTGGCGCACACAGAGAGATAGAGACTGGCGCACACAGAAAGACAGAGACTGCCGCACACAGAGATAGAGACTGGCGTACACAGAGAGATAGAGACTGGCGCACAGAGAGATAGAGACTGGCACACACAGAGAGATAGAGACTGGCACACACAGAGAGATAGAGACTGGCACACACAGAGAGATAGAGACTGGCACACAAAGAGAGATAGAGACTGGCGGACACAGAGAGATAGAGACTGGTGCACAGAGAGATAGAGACTGGTGCACACAGAGAGATAGAGACTGGCGCACACAGAGAGATAGAGACTGCCGCACACAGAGATAAAGACTGCAACACACAGAGATAGAGACTGCCGCACACAGAGAGATAGAGACTGGTGCACACAGAGAGATAGAGACTGCCGCACACAGAGATAAAGACTGCAACACACAGAGATAGAGACTGCCGCACACAGAGAGATAGAGACTGGTGCACACAGAGAGATAGAGACTGCTGCGCACAGAGAGATAGAGACTGGCACACAGAGAGATAGAGACTGGCACACACAGAGAGATAGAGACTGGCACACACAGAGAGATAGAGACTGGTGCACACAGAGAGATAGAGACTGGCGCACACACAGAGAGATAGAGACTGGCACACACAGAGAGATAGAGACTGGCACACACAGAGAGATAGAGACTGGTGCACACAGAGAGATAGAGACTGGCGCACACACAGAGAGATAGAGACTGGCACACACAGAGAGATAGAGACTGCCGCACACAGAGATAGAGACTGCCGCACACAGAGAGGTAGAGACTGCCGCACACAGAGAGATAGAGACTGGTGCACACAGAGAGATAGAGACTGGCACACAGAGAGATAGAGACTGGCGCACACAGAGAGATAGAGACTGGCGCACACAGAGAGACAGAGACTGGCACACAGAGAGGTAGAGACTGGCACACACAGAGAGATAGAGACTGGCACACACAGAGAGATAGAGACTGGCACACACAGAGAGATAGAGACTGGCGCACAGGGAGATAGAGACTGGCACACACAGAGAGATAGAGACTGGCACACACAGAGAGATAGAGACTGGCACACACAGAGAGATAGAGACTGGCACACAGAGAGAGATAGAGACTGGCGGACAAAGAGAGATAGAGACTGGTGCACAGAGAGATAGAGACTGGTGTACACAGAGAGATAGAGACTGGCACATACAGAGAGATAGAGACTGCCGCACACAGAGAGATAGAGACTGGTGTACACAGAGAGATAGATACTGGCGGAAACAGAGAGATAGAGACTGGCACACAGAGAGATAGAGACTGGCACACACACAGAGAGATAGAGACAGGTGCACACAGAGAGATAGAGACTGGTGCACACAGAGAGATAGAGACTGGCGCACACAGAGAGATAGAGACTGGCACACACAGAGAGATAGAGACTGGTGCACACAGAGAGATAGAGACTGGCACACACAGAGAGATAGAGACTGGCACACACAGAGAGATAGAGACTGGTACACACAGAGAGATAGAGACTGCCGCACACAGAGATAAAGACTGCAACACACAGAGATAGAGACTGCCGCACACAGAGAGATAGAGACTGGTGCACACAGAGAGATAGAGACTGCCGCACACAGAGATAAAGACTGCAACACACAGATATAGAGACTGCCGCACACAGAGAGATAGAGACTGGTGCACACAGAGAGATAGAGACTGCCGCGCACAGAGAGATAGAGACTGGCACACAGAGAGATAGAGACTGGCACACACAGAGAGATAGAGACTGGCACACACAGAGAGATAGAGACTGGTGCACACAGAGAGATAGAGACTGGCACACACAGAGAGATAGAGACTGGCACACACAGAGAGATAGAGACTGGCACACACAGAGAGATAGAGACTGGCACACAAAGAGAGATAGAGACTGGCGGACACAGAGAGATAGAGACTGGTGCACAGAGAGATAGAGACTGGTGCACACAGAGAGATACAGACTGGCGCACACAGAGAGATAGAGACTGCCGCACACAGAGATAAAGACTGCAACACACAGAGATAGAGACTGCCGCACACAGAGAGATAGAGACTGGTGCACACAGAGAGATAGAGACTGCCGCACACAGAGATAAAGACTGCAACACACAGAGATAGAGACTGCCGCACACAGAGAGATAGAGACTGGTGCACACAGAGAGATAGAGACTGCCGCGCACAGAGAGATAGAGACTGGCACACAGAGAGATAGAGACTGGCACACACAGAGAGATAGAGACTGGCACACACAGAGAGATAGAGACTGGTGCACACAGAGAGATAGAGACTGCCGCGCACAGAGAGATAGAGACTGGCACACAGAGAGATAGAGACTGGCGCACACAGAGAGATAGAGACTGCCGCACACAGAGAGATAGAGACTGGTGCACACAGAGAGATAGAGACTGGCACACAGAGAGATAGAGACTGGCACACAGAGAGATAGAGACTGGCACACACAGAGAGATAGAGACTGGCACACACAAAGAGATAGAGACTGGTGCACACAGAGAGATACAGACTGGCACACACAGAGAGATAGAGACTGGCACACAGAGAGATAGAGACTGGCGCACACAGAGAGATAGAGACTGGCACACACAGAGAGATAGAAACTGGCACACACAGAGAGATAGAGACTGCCGCACACAGAGATAGAGACTGCCGCACACACAGAGATAGAGACTGCCGCACACAGACAGATAGAGACTGCCGCACACAGAGATAAAGACTGCAACATACAGAGATAGAGACTGCCGCACACAGAGAGATAGAGACTGGTGCACACAGAGAGATAGAGACTGCCGCACACAGAGAGATAGAGACTGGCACACAGAGAGATAGAGACTGGCACACACAGAGAGATAGAGACTGGCACACACAGAGAGATAGAGACTGGTGCACACAGAGAGATAGAGACTGGCACACACAGAGAGATAGAGACTGGTGCACACAGAGAGATAGAGACTGGCACACACAGAGAGATAGAGACTGGCACACAGAGAGATAGAGACTGGCGCACACAGAGAGATAGAGACTGGCGGACACAGAGAGACAGAAACTGGCACACACATAGAGATAGAGACTGGCGCACACAGAGAGATAGAGACTGGCGCACACACAGAGAGATAGAGACTGGCGGACACAGAGAGATAGAGACTGGTGCATATAGAGAGATAGAGATTGGCACACACAGAGAGATAGAGACTGGCGGACACAGAGAGATAGAAACTGGCACACAGAGAGAAAGAGACTGGCATACACAGAGAGATAGAGACTGGCGCACACAGAGAGATAGAGACTGGCGCACACAGAGAGACAGAGCCTGACTCACACAGAGAGATAGAGACTGCCGCACACAGAGAGATAGAGACTGGCGCACACAGAGAGATAGAGACTGGCGCACACAGAAAGACAGAGACTGCCGCACACAGAGATAGAGACTGGCGTACACAGAGAGATAGAGACTGGCGCACAGAGAGATAGAGACTGGCACACACAGAGAGATAGAGACTGGCACACATAGAGAGATAGAGACTGGCACACACAGAGAGATAGAGACTGGCACACAAAGAGAGATAGAGACTGGCGGACACAGAGAGATAGAGACTGGTGCACAGAGAGATAGAGACTGGTGCACACAGAGAGATAGAGACTGGCGCACACAGAGAGATAGAGACTGGTGCACACAGAGATAAAGACTGCAACACACAGAGATAGAGACTGCCGCACACAGAGAGATAGAGACTGGTGCACACAGAGAGATAGAGACTGCCGCACACAGAGATAAAGACTGCAACACACAGAGATAGAGACTGCCGCACACAGAGAGATAGAGACTGGTGCACACAGAGAGATAGAGACTGCCGCGCACAGAGAGATAGAGACTGGCACACAGAGAGATAGAGACTGGCACACACAGAGAGATAGAGACTGGCACACACAGAGAGATAGAGACTGGTGCACACAGAGAGATAGAGACTGGCGCACACACAGAGAGATAGAGACTGGCACACACAGAGAGATAGAGACTGCCGCACACAGAGATAGAGACTGCCGCACACAGAGAGGTAGAGACTGCCGCACACAGAGAGATAGAGACTGGTGCACACAGAGAGATAGAGACTGGCACAC
The DNA here is from genome assembly GCF_028390025.1 of Pseudophryne corroboree. Taxonomy (NCBI): domain Eukaryota; kingdom Metazoa; phylum Chordata; class Amphibia; order Anura; family Myobatrachidae; genus Pseudophryne; species Pseudophryne corroboree. The sequence goes on from NW_026967539.1 coordinate 174,890, forward strand.
AGAGAGATAGAGACTGGCGCACACAGAGAGATAGAGACTGGCGCACACAGAGAGACAGAGACTGGCGTACACAGCGAGATAGAGACTGGCGCACAGGGAGATAGAGACTGGCACACACAGAGAGATAGAGACTGGCACACACAGAGAGATAGAGACTGGCACACACAGAGAGATAGAGACTGGCACACAGAGAGAGATAGAGACTGGCGGACAAAGAGAGATAGAGACTGGTGCACAGAGAGATAGAGACTGGTGTACACAGAGAGATAGAGACTGGCACATACAGAGAGATAGAGACTGCCGCACACAGAGAGATAGAGACTGGTGTACACAGAGAGATAGATACTGGCGGAAACAGAGAGATAGAGACTGGCACACAGAGAGATAGAGACTGGCACACACACAGAGAGATAGAGACAGGTGCACACAGAGAGATAGAGACTGGTGCACACAGAGAGATAGAGACTGGCGCACACAGAGAGATAGAGACTGGCACACACAGAGAGATAGAGACTGGTGCACACAGAGAGATAGAGACTGGCACACACAGAGAGATAGAGACTGGCACACACAGAGAGATAGAGACTGGTGCACACAGAGAGATAGAGACTGCCGCACACAGAGATAAAGACTGCAACACACAGAGATAGAGACTGCCGCACACAGAGAGATAGAGACTGGTGCACACAGAGAGATAGAGACTGCCGCACACAGAGATAAAGACTGCAACACACAGATATAGAGACTGCCGCACACAGAGAGATAGAGACTGGTGCACACAGAGAGATAGAGACTGCCGCGCACAGAGAGATAGAGACTGGCACACAGAGAGATAGAGACTGGCACACACAGAGAGATAGAGACTGGCACACACAGAGAGATAGAGACTGGTGCACACAGAGAGATAGAGACTGGCATACACAGAGAGATAGAGACTGGCACACACAGAGAGATAGAGACTGGCACACACAGAGAGATAGAGACTGGCACACAAAGAGAGATAGAGACTGGCGGACACAGAGAGATAGAGACTGGTGCACAGAGAGATAGAGACTGGTGCACACAGAGAGATACAGACTGGCGCACACAGAGAGATAGAGACTGCCGCACACAGAGATAAAGACTGCAACACACAGAGATAGAGACTGCCGCACACAGAGAGATAGAGACTGGTGCACACAGAGAGATAGAGACTGCCGCACAGAGAGATAAAGACTGCAACACACAGAGATAGAGACTGCCGCACACAGAGAGATAGAGACTGGTGCACACAGAGAGATAGAGACTGCCGCGCACAGAGAGATAGAGACTGGCACACAGAGAGATAGAGACTGGCACACACAGAGAGATAGAGACTGGCACACACAGAGAGATAGAGACTGGTGCACACAGAGAGATAGAGACTGCCGCGCACAGAGAGATAGAGACTGGCACACAGAGAGATAGAGACTGGCGCACACAGAGAGATAGAGACTGCCGCACACAGAGAGATAGAGACTGGTGCACACAGAGAGATAGAGACTGGCACACAGAGAGATAGAGACTGGCACACAGAGAGATAGAGACTGGCACACACAGAGAGATAGAGACTGGCACACACAGAGAGATAGAGACTGGTGCACACAGAGAGATACAGACTGGCACACACAGAGAGATAGAGACTGGCACACAGAGAGATAGAGACTGGCGCACACAGAGAGATAGAGACTGGCGGACACAGAGAGACAGAAACTGGCACACACATAGAGAAAGAGACTGGTGCACACAGAGAGATAGAGACTGGCGCACACAGAGAGATTGAGACTGGCGCACACACAGAGAGATAGAGACTGGCGGACACAGAGAGATAGAGACTGGTGCACATAGAGAGATAGAGATTGGCACACACAGAGAGATAGAGACTGGCGGACACAGAGAGATAGAGACTGGCGCACACAGAGAGATAGAGACTGGCACACACAGAGAGATAGAGACTGGCACACACACAGAGAGATAGAGACTGGTGCACACAGAGAGATAGAGACTGGTGCACACAGAGAGATAGAGACTGGCGCACACAGAGAGATAGAGACTGCCGCACACAGAGATAGAGACTGCCGCACACAGAGAGATAGAGACTGGTGCACACAGAGAGATAGAGACTGCCGCACACAGAGATAAAGACTGCAACACACAGAGATAGAGACTGCCGCACACAGAGAGATAGAGACTGGCAAACACAGAGAGATAGAGACTGGCACACACAGAGAGATAGAGACTGGCACACAGAGAGAGATAGAGACTGGCACACACAGAGAGATAGAGACTGGTGAACACAGAGAGATAGAGACTGGCGCACACAGAGAGACAGAGACTGGCGTACACAGAGAGATAGAGACTGGTGCACAGAGAGATAGAGACTGGCATACACACAGAGACAGAGTGCGTCATCGGCCGTGTGGGCAGGCTGCGTCATCGGCCGTGTGTGCAGCCTGCGTTATCGGCCGTGTGGGCAGCCTGCGTCATCGGCCGTGTGGGCAGGCTGCATCATCGGCCGTGTGCGCACTGCGCAGGCTGCAGCTCGGCGCGCAGGGAAGGAGAGGTGGGATCCCTCTGCGTATGTGGAGCCAGCAGGAAAAAAAAATTAAAAAAAAATGTGAAGATACGGGGTTCTTCTAATCACTCAGACACAGAGCCGATGAAACCAAAGTGATGGTTTATTTCTCACCGCATACAGTAGTAGATAATTCACAGGAAGCAGAAGTAAATATAGCCCAGAAACAGTATACAGGTAGCAGTACAGATAGTAAGTCCCAGTAGAGGATTTAGGTCCACAGCAATTCCGTGCAGAAGTTCCAGATAAACAAGTCCATACAGCAGAACTATCACTGAGTCCACACATCAGTGATAGCAGATTAGTCCATGCAGTAGTAAGTAGAGATGAGCGGGTTCGGTTTCTCTGAATCCGAACCCGCCAGAACTTCATGTTTTTTTTCACGGGTCCGAGCGACTCGGATCTTCCCGCCTTGCTCGGTTAACCCGAGCGCGCCCGAACGTCATCATGACGCTGTCGGATTCTCGCGAGGCTCGGATTCTATCGCGAGACTCGGATTCTATATAAGGAGCCGCGCGTCGCCGCCATTTTCACACGTGCATTGAGATTGATAGGGAGAGGACGTGGCTGGCGTCCTCTCCGTTTAGAATTAGAATAGATTAGAGAGACACTTGATTTACTAATTTTGGGGAGCATTAGGAGTACTCAGTACAGTGCAGAGTTTTGCTGATAGTGACCAGTGACCACCACTTTTATTTATAATCCGTTCTCTGCCTGAAAAAAGCGATACACAGCACACAGTGACTCAGTCACATACCATATCTGTGTGCACTGCTCAGGCTCAGGCCAGTGTGCTGCATCATCTATTATCTATATATAATATTATATATATCTGTCTGACTGCTCAGCTCACACAGCTTATAATTGTGGGGGAGACTGGGGAACACTACTGCAGTGCCAGTTATAGGTTATAGCAGGAGCCAGGAGTACATAATATATTATATAGTGAGTGACCACCAGACACACAGTGCAGTTTATTTAATATATCCGTTCTCTGCCTGAAAAAAGCGATACACACAGTGACTCAGTCAGTCACATACCATATCTGTGTGCACTGCTCAGGCCAGTGTGCTGCATCATCTATATATATTATATATCTGTCTGACTGCTCAGCTCACACAGCTTATAATTGTGGGGGAGACTGGGGAGCACTACTGCAGTGCCAGTTATAGGTTATAGCAGGAGCCAGGAGTACATAATATTATATTAAAATTAAACAGTGCACACTTTTGCTGCAGGAGTGCCACTGCCAGTGTGACTAGTGACCAGTGACCTGACCACCAGTATATAATATTAGTAGTATACTATCTCTTTATCAACCAGTCTATATTAGCAGCAGACACAGTACAGTGCGGTAGTTCACGGCTGTGGCTACCTCTGTGTCGGCACTCGGCAGCCCGTCCATAATTGTATATACCACCTAACCGTGGTTTTTTTTTCTTTCTTTATACATACATACTAGTTACGAGTATACTATCTCTTTATCAACCAGTCTATATATTAGCAGCAGACACAGTACAGTGCGGTAGTTCACGGCTGTGGCTACCTCTGTGTCGGCACTCGGCAGCCCGTCCATAATTGTATATACCACCTAACCGTGGTTTTTTTTTCTTTCTTTATACATACATACTAGTTACGAGTATACTATCTCTTTATCAACCAGTCTATATATTAGCAGCAGACACAAACACCTGGCCCATCTAGGAGTGGCACTGCAGTGTCACGCAGGATGGCCCTTCCAAAAAACACTCCCCAAACAGCACATGACGCAAAGAAAAATTAAAGAAAAAAGAGGTGCAAGATGGAATTGTCCTTGGGCCCTCCCACCCACCCTTATGTTGTATAAACAGGACATGCACACTTTAACCAACCCATCATTTCAGTGACAGGGTCTGCCACACGACTGTGACTGAAATGACGGGTTGGTTTGGACCCCCACCAAAAAAGAAGCAATTAATCTCTCCTTGCACAAACTGGCTCTACAGAGGCAAGATGTCCACCTCATCATCATCCTCCGATATATCACCGTGTACATCCCCCTCCTCACAGATTATCAATTCGTCCCCACTGGAATCCACCATCTCAGCTCCCTGTGTACTTTGTGGAGGCAATTGCTGCTGGTCAATGTCTCCACGGAGGAATTGATTATAATTAATTTTAATGAACATCATCTTCTCCACATTTTCTGGAAGTAACCTCGTACGCCGATTGCTGACAAGGTGAGCGGCGGCACTAAACACTCTTTCGGAGTACACACTTGTGGGAGGGCAACTTAGGTAGAATAAAGCCAGTTTGTGCAAGGGCCTCCAAATTGCCTCTTTTTCCTGCCAGTATAAGTACGGACTGTGTGACGTGCCTACTTGGATGCGGTCACTCATATAATCCTCCACCATTCTTTCAATGGGGAGAGAATCATATGCAGTGACAGTAGACGACATGTCCGTAATCGTTGTCAGGTCCTTCAGTCCGGACCAGATGTCAGCATCAGCAGTCGCTCCAGACTGCCCTGCATCACCGCCAGTGGGTGGGCTCGGAATTCTGAGCCTTTTCCTCGCACCCCCAGTTGCGGGAGAATGTGAAGGAGGAGATGTTGACAGGTCGCGTTCCGCTTGACTTGACAATTTTCTCACCAGCAGGTCTTTGAACCCCAGCAGACTTGTGTCTGCCGGAAAGAGAGATCCAAGGTAGGTTTTAAATCTAGGATCGAGCACGGTGGCCAAAATGTAGTGCTCTGATTTCAACAGATTGACCACCCGTGAATCCTTGTTAAGCGAATTAAGGGCTCCATCCACAAGTCCCACATGCCTAGCGGAATCGCTCCGTGTTAGCTCCTCCTTCAATGTCTCCAGCTTCTTCTGCAAAAGCCTGATGAGGGGAATGATCTGACTCAGGCTGGCAGTGTCTGAACTGACTTCACGTGTGGCAAGTTCAAAGGGCAGCAGAACCTTGCACAACGTTGAAATCATTCTCCACTGCGCTTGAGACAGGTGCATTCCACCTCCTATATCGTGCTGAATTGTATAGGCTTGAATGGCCTTTTGCTGCTCCTCCAACCTCTGAAGCATATATAGGGTTGAATTCCACCTCGTTACCACTTCTTGCTTCAGATGATGGCAGGGCAGGTTCAGGCGTTTTTGGTGTTGCTCCAGTCTTCTGTACGTGGTGCCTGTGCGCCGAAAGTGTCCCGCAATTCTTCTGGCCACCGACAGCATCTCTTGCACGCCCCTGTCGTTTTTTTAAAATTCTGCACCACCAAATTCAAGGTATGTGCAAAACATGGGACGTGCTGGAATTTGCCCATATTTAATGCACACACAATATTGCTGGCGTTGTCCGATGCCACAAATCCACAGGAGAGTCCAATTGGGGTAAGCCATTCCGCGATGATCTTCCTCAGTTGCCGTAAGAGGTTTTCAGCTGTGTGCGTATTCTGGAAACCGGTGATACAAAGCGTAGCCTGCCTAGGAAAGAGTTGGCGTTTGCGAGATGCTGCTACTGGTGCCGCCGCTGCTGTTCTTGCGGCGGGAGTCCATACATCTACCCAGTGGGCTGTCACAGTCATATAGTCCTGACCCTGCCCTGCTCCACTTGTCCACATGTCCGTGGTTAAGTGGACATTGGGTACAACTGCATTTTTTAGGACACTGGTGAGTCTTTTTCTGACGTCCGTGTACATTCTCGGTATCGCCTGCCTAGAGAAGTGGAACCTAGATGGTATTTGGTAACGGGGGCACACTACCTCAAGAAATTGTCTAGTTCCCTGTGAACTAACGGCGGATACCGGACGCACGTCTAACACCAACATAGTTGTCAAGGCCTTAGTTATCCGCTTTGCAGCAGGATGACTGCTGTGATATTTCATCTTCCTCGCAAAGGACTGTTGGACAGTCAATTGCTTGGTGGAAGTAGTAAAAGTGGTCTTACGTTTTCCCCTCTGGGATGACCATCGACTCCCAGCAGCAACAACAGCAGCGCCAGCAGCAGTAGGCGTTACACGCAAGGATGCATCGGAGGAATCCCAGGCAGGAGAGGAATCGTCAGAATTGCCATTGACATGGCCTGCAGGACTATTGGCATTCCTGGGGAAGGAGGAAATTGACACTGAGGGAGTTGGCGGGGTGGTTTGCGTGAGCTTGGTTACAAGAGGAAGGGATTTTCTGGTCAGTGGACTGCTTCCGCTGTCGCCCAAAGTTTTTGAACTTGTCACTGACTTATTATGAATGCGCTGCAGGTGACGTATAAGGGAGGAAGTTCCGAGGTGGTTAACGTTTTTACCCCTACTTATTACAGCTTGACAAAGGCAACACACGGCTTGACAAATGTTGTCCGCATTTCTGTTGAAATACTTCCACACCGAAGAGCTGATTTTTTTGGTATTTTCACCAGGCATGTCAACGGCCATATTCCTCCCACGGACAACAGGTGTCTCCCCGGGTGCCTGACTTAAACAAACCACCTCACCATCAGAATCCTCCTTGTCAATTTCCTCCCCAGCGCCAGCAACACCCATATCCTCCTCATCCTGGTGTACTTCAACACTGACATCTTCAATCTGACTATCAGGAACTGGACTGCGGGTGCTCCTTCCAGCACTTGCAGGGGGCGTGCAAATGGTGGAAGGCGCATGCTCTTCACATCCAGTGTTGGGAAGGTCAGGCATCGCAACCGACACAATTGGACTCTCCTTGTGGATTTGGGATTTCGAAGAACGCACAGTTCTTTGCGGTGCTTTAGCCAGCTTGAGTCTTTTCATTTTTCTAGCGAGAGGCTGAGTGCTTCCATCCTCATGTGAAGCTGAACCACTAGCCATGAACATAGGCCAGGGCCTCAGCCGTTCCTTGCCACTCCGTGTGGTAAATGGCATATTGGCAAGTTTACGCTTCTCCTCCGACAATTTTATTTTAGGTTTTGGAGTCCTTTTTTTACTGATATTTGGTGTTTTGGATTTTACATGCTCTGTACTATGACATTGGGCATCGGCCTTGGCAGACGACGTTGCTGGCATTTCATCGTCTCGGCCATGACTAGTGGCAGCAGCTTCAGCACGAGGTGGAAGTGGATCTTGATCTTTCCCTAATTTTGGAACCTCAACATTTTTGTTCTCCATATTTTAATAGGCACAACTAAAAGGCACCTCAGGTAAACAATGGAGATGGATGGATACTAGTATACTTATGGATGGACGAGCGATTGCCGACACAGAGGTAGCTACAGCCGTGGACTACCGTACTGTTTCTGCTGCTAATATAGACTGGATGATAATGAGATGAAATTAATATATATATATATATATAATATCACTAGTACTGCAGCCGGACAGGTATATATATTTATTATGTAATGACTGATGATGGACCTGCTGGACACTGTCAGCTCAGCAGCACCGCAGACTGCTACAGTAAGCTACTATAGTAGTATGTATCAAGAAGAAAGAAAAAAAAAACACGGGTAGGTGGTATACAATTATGGATGGACGAGCGACTGCCGACACAGAGGTAGCTACAGCCGTGGACTACCGTACTGTGTCTGCTGCTAATATAGACTGGATGATAATGAGATGAAATTAATATATATATATATATATATAATATCACTAGTACTGCAGCCGGACAGCTATATTTATTTATTATGTAATGACTGATGACGGACCTGCTGGACACTGTCAGCTCAGCAGCACCGCAGACTGCTACAGTAAGCTACTATAGTAGTATGTATCAAGAAGAAAGAAAAAAAAAAACCACGGGTAGGTAGTATACAATTATGGATGGACGAGCGACTGCCGACACAGAGGTAGCTACAGCCGTGGACTACCGTACTGTGTCTGCTGCTAATATAGACTGGATGATAATGAGATGAAATTAATATATATATATATATATATATATAATATCACTAGTACTGCAGCCGGACAGGTATATATATTTATTATGTAATGACTGATGACGGACCTGCTGGACACTGTCAGCTCAGCAGCACCGCAGACTGCTACAGTAAGCTACTATAGTAGTATGTATCAAGAAGAAAGAAAGAAAAACCCACGGGTAGGTGGTATACAATTATGGATGGACGAGCGACTGCCGACACAGAGGTAGCTACAGCCGTGGACTACCGTACTGTGTCTGCTGCTAATATAGACTGGATGATAATGAGATGAAATTAATATATATATATATATATAATATCACTAGTACTGCAGCCGGACAGGTATATATATTTATTATGTAATGACTGATGACGGACCTGCTGGACACTGTCAGCTCAGCAGCACCGCAGACTGCTACAGTAAGCTACTATAGTAGTATGTATCAAGAAGAAAGAAAAAAAAAAAACACGGGTAGGTGGTATACAATTATGGATGGACGAGCGACTGCCGACACAGAGGTAGCTACAGCCGTGGACTACCGTACTGTGTCTGCTGCTAATATAGACTGGATGATAATGAGATGAAATTAATATATATATATATATAATATCACTAGTACTGCAGCCGGACAGGTATATATATTTATTATGTAATGACTGATGACGGACCTGCTGGACACTGTCAGCTCAGCAGCACCGCAGACTGCTACAGTAAGCTACTATAGTAGTATGTATCAAGAAGAAAGAAAAAAAAAACCACGGGTAGGTGGTATACAATTATGGATGGACGAGCGACTGCCGACACAGAGGTAGCTACAGCCGTGGACTACCGTACTGTGTCTGCTGCTAATGTAGACTGGATGATAATGAGATGAAATTAATATATATATATATAATATCACTAGTACTGCAGCCGGACAGGTATATATATTTATTATGTAATGACTGATGACGGACCTGCTGGACACTGTCAGCTCAGCAGCACCGCAGACTGCTACAGTAAGCTACTATAGTAGTATGTATCAAGAAGAAAGAAAAAAAAAAACCACGGGTAGGTGGTATACAATTATGGATGGACGAGCGACTGCCGACACAGAGGTAGCTACAGCCGTGGACTACCGTACTGTGTCTGCTGCTAATATAGACTGGATGATAATGAGATGAAATTAATATATATATATATATAATATCACTAGTACTGCAGCCGGACAGGTATATATATTTATTATGTAATGACTGATGACGGACCTGCTGGACACTGTCAGCTCAGCAGCACCGCAGACTGCTACAGTAAGCTACTATAGTAGTATGTATCAAGAAGAAAGAAAAAAAAAACCACGGGTAGGTGGTATACAATTATGGATGGACGAGCGACTGCCGACACAGAGGTAGCTACAGCCGTGGACTACCGTACTGTGTCTGCTGCTAATATAGACTGGATGATAATGAGATGAAATTAATATATATATATATATATATATAATATCACTAGTACTGCAGCCGGACAGGTATATATATTTATTATGTAATGACTGATGACGGACCTGCTGGACACTGTCAGCTCAGCAGCACCGCAGACTGCTACAGTAAGCTACTATAGTAGTATGTATCAAGAAGAAAGAAAAAAAAAACCACGGGTAGGTGGTATACAATTATGGATGGACGAGCGACTGCCGACACAGAGGTAGCTACAGCCGTGGACTACCGTACTGTGTCTGCTGCTAATATAGACTGGATGATAATGAGATGAAATTAATATATATATATATATATATAATATCACTAGTACTGCAGCCGGACAGGTATATATATTTATTATTTAATGACTGATGACGGACCTGCTGGACACTGTCAGCTCAGCAGCACCGCAGACTGCTACAGTAAGCTACTATAGTAGTATGTATCAAGAAGAAAGAAAAAAAAAACCACGGGTAGGTGGTATACAATTATGGATGGACGAGCGACTGCCGACACAGAGGTAGCTACAGCCGTGGACTACCGTACTGTGTCTGCTGCTAATATAGACTGGATGATAATGAGATGAAATTAATATATATATATATATATAATATCACTAGTACTGCAGCCGGACAGGTATATATATTTATTATGTAATGACTGATGACGGACCTGCTGGACACTGTCAGCTCAGCAGCACCGCAGACTGCTACAGTAAGCTACTATAGTAGTATGTATCAAGAAGAAAGAAAAAAAAAACACGGGTAGGTGGTATACAATTATGGATGGACGAGCGACTGCCGACACAGAGGTAGCTACAGCCGTGGACTACCGTACTGTGTCTGCTGCTAATATAGACTGGATGATAATGAGATGAAATTAATATATATATATATATAATATCACTAGTACTGCAGCCGGACAGGTATATATATTTATTATGTAATGACTGATGACGGACCTGCTGGACACTGTCAGCTCAGCAGCACCGCAGACTGCTACAGTAAGCTACTATAGTAGTATGTATCAAGAAGAAAGAAAAAAAAAACCACGGGTAGGTGGTATACAATTATGGATGGACGAGCGACTGCCGACACAGAGGTAGCTACAGCCGTGGACTACCATACTGTGTCTGCTGCTAATATAGACTGGATGATAATGAGATGAAATTAATATATATATATATATATAATATCACTAGTACTGCAGCCGGACAGGTATATATATTTATTATGTAATGACTGATGACGGACCTGCTGGACACTGTCAGCTCAGCAGCACCGCAGACTGCTACAGTAAGCTACTATAGTAGTATGTATCAAGAAGAAAGAAAAAAAAAACCACGGGTAGGTGGTATACAATTATGGATGGACGAGCGACTGCCGACACAGAGGTAGCTACAGCCGTGGACTACCGTACTGTGTCTGCTGCTAATATAGACTGGATGATAATGAGATGAAATTAATATATATATATATATAATATCACTAGTACTGCAGCCGGACAGGTATATATATTTATTATGTAATGACTGATGACGGACCTGCTGGACACTGTCAGCTCAGCAGCACCGCAGACTGCTACAGTAAGCTACTATAGTAGTATGTATCAAGAAGAAAGAAAAAAAAAAACACGGGTAGGTGGTATACAATTATGGATGGACGAGCGACTGCCGACACAGAGGTAGCTACAGCCGTGGACTACCATACTGTGTCTGCTGCTAATATAGACTGGATGATAATGAGATGAAATTAATATATATATATATATATATAATATCACTAGTACTGCAGCCGGACAGGTATATATATTTATTATGTAATGACTGATGACGGACCTGCTGGACACTGTCAGCTCAGCAGCACCGCAGACTGCTACAGTAAGCTACTATAGTAGTATGTATCAAGAAGAAAGAAAAAAAAAAACCACGGGTAGGTGGTATACAATTATGGATGGACGAGCGACTGCCGACACAGAGGTAGCTACAGCCGTGGACTACCGTACTGTGTCTGCTGCTAATATAGACTGGATGATAATGAGATGAAATTAATATATATATATATATATATATATATATAATATCACTAGTACTGCAGCCGGACAGGTATATATATTTATTATGTAATGACTGATGACGGACCTGCTGGACACTGTCAGCTCAGCAGCACCGCAGACTGCTACAGTAAGCTACTATAGTAGTATGTATCAAGAAGAAAGAAAAAAAAACCACGGGTAGGTGGTATACAATTATGGATGGACGAGCGACTGCCGACACAGAGGTAGCTACAGCCGTGGACTACCGTACTGTGTCTGCTGCTAATATAGACTGGATGATAATGAGATGAAATTAATATATATATATATATAATATCACTAGTACTGCAGCCGGACAGGTATATATATTTATTATGTAATGACTGATGACGGACCTGCTGGACACTGTCAGCTCAGCAGCACCGCAGACTGCTACAGTAAGCTACTATAGTAGTATGTATCAAGAAGAAAGAAAAAAAAAAAACACGGGTAGGTGGTATACAATTATGGATGGACGAGCGACTGCCGACACAGAGGTAGCTACAGCCGTGGACTACCGTACTGTGTCTGCTGCTAATATAGACTGGATGATAATGAGATGAAATTAATATATATATATATATATAATATCACTAGTACTGCAGCCGGACAGGTATATATATTTATTATGTAATGACTGATGGCGGACCTGCTGGACACTGTCAGCTCAGCAGCACCGCAGACTGCTACAGTAAGCTACTATAGTAGTATGTATCAAGAAGAAAGAAAAAAAAAAAAACACGGGTAGGTGGTATACAATTATGGATGGACGAGCGACTGCCGACACAGAGGTAGCTACAGCCGTGGACTACCGTACTGTGTCTGCTGCTAATATAGACTGGATGATAATGAGATGAAATTAATATATATATATATATAATATCACTAGTACTGCAGCCGGACAGGTATATATATTTATTATGTAATGACTGATGACGGACCTGCTGGACACTGTCAGCTCAGCAGCACCGCAGACTGCTACAGTAAGCTACTATAGTAGTATGTATCAAGAAGAAAGAAAAAAAAAACACGGGTAGGTGGTATACAATTATGGATGGACGAGCGACTGCCGACACAGAGGTAGCTACAGCCGTGGACTACCGTACTGTGTCTGCTGCTAAATATAGACTGGATGATAATGAGATGAAATTAATATATATATATATATATATAATATCACTAGTACTGCAGCCGGACAGGTATATATATTTATTATGTAATGACTGATGACGGACCTGCTGGACACTGTCAGCTCAGCAGCACCGCAGACTGCTACAGTAAGCTACTATAGTAGTATGTATCAAGAAGAAAGAAAAAAAAAAAAACCACGGGTAGGTGGTATACAATTATGGATGGACGAGCGACTGCCGACACAGAGGTAGCTACAGCCGTGGACTACCGTACTGTGTCTGCTGCTAATATAGACTGGATGATAATGAGATGAAATTAATATATATATATATATAATATCACTAGTACTGCAGCCGGACAGGTATATATATTTATTATGTAATGACTGATGACGGACCTGCTGGACACTGTCAGCTCAGCAGCACCGCAGACTGCTACAGTAAGCTACTATAGTAGTATGTATCAAGAAGAAAGAAAAAAAAAACACGGGTAGGTGGTATACAATTATGGATGGACGAGCGACTGCCGACACAGAGGTAGCTACAGCCGTGGACTACCGTACTGTGTCTGCTGCTAATATAGACTGGATGATAATGAGATGAAATTAATATATATATATATATATATATAATATCACTAGTACTGCAGCCGGACAGGTATATATATTTATTATGTAATGACTGATGACGGACCTGCTGGACACTGTCAGCTCAGCAGCACCGCAGACTGCTACAGTAAGCTACTATAGTAGTATGTATCAAGAAGAAAGAAAAAAAAAAACCACGGGTAGGTGGTATACAATTATGGATGGACGAGCGACTGCCGACACAGAGGTAGCTACAGCCGTGGACTACCGTACTGTGTCTGCTGCTAATATAGACTGGATGATAATGAGATGAAATTAATATATATATATATATATATATATATATATATATAATATCACTAGTACTGCAGCCGGACAGGTATATATATTTATTATTTAATGACTGATGACGGACCTGCTGGACACTGTCAGCTCAGCAGCACCGCAGACTGCTACAGTAAGCTACTATAGTAGTATGTATCAAGAAGAAAGAAAAAAAAAACCACGGGTAGGTGGTATACATTTATGGATGGACGAGCGACTGCCGACACAGAGGTAGCTACAGCCGTGGACTACCGTACTGTGTCTGCTGCTAATATAGACTGGATGATAATGAGATGAAATTAATATATATAATAATATATAATATCACTAGTACTGCAGCCGGACAGGTATATATATTTATTATGTAATGACTGATGACGGACCTGCTGGACACTGTCAGCTCAGCAGCACCGCAGACTGCTACAGTAAGCTACTATAGTAGTATGTATCAAGAAGAAAGAAAAAAAAAAAAACACGGGTAGGTGGTATACAATTATGGATGGACGAGCGACTGCCGACACAGAGGTAGCTACAGCCGTGGACTACCGTACTGTGTCTGCTGCTAATATAGACTGGATGATAATGAGATGAAATTAATATATATATATATATATAATATCACTAGTACTGCAGCCGGACAGGTATATATATTTATTATGTAATGACTGATGACGGACCTGCTGGACACTGTCAGCTCAGCAGCACCGCAGACTGCTACAGTAAGCTACTATAGTAGTATGTATCAAGAAGAAAGAAAAAAAAAACCACGGGTAGGTGGTATACAATTATGGATGGACGAGCGACTGCCGACACAGAGGTAGCTACAGCCGTGGACTACCGTACTGTGTCTGCTGCTAATATAGACTGGATGATAATGAGATGAAATTAATATATATATATATATATAATATCACTAGTACTGCAGCCGGACAGGTATATATATTTATTATGTAATGACTGATGACGGACCTGCTGGACACTGTCAGCTCAGCAGCACCGCAGACTGCTACAGTAAGCTACTATAGTAGTATGTATCAAGAAGAAAGAAAAAAAAAAACACGGGTAGGTGGTATACAATTATGGATGGACGAGCGACTGCCGACACAGAGGTAGCTACAGCCGTGGACTACCATACTGTGTCTGCTGCTAATATAGACTGGATGATAATGAGATTAAATTAATATATATATATATATATATATAATATCACTAGTACTGCAGCCGGACAGGTATATATATTTATTATGTAATGACTGATGACGGACCTGCTGGACACTGTCAGCTCAGCAGCACCGCAGACTGCTACAGTAAGCTACTATAGTAGTATGTATCAAGAAGAAAGAAAAAAAAAAACCACGGGTAGGTGGTATACAATTATGGATGGACGAGCGACTGCCGACACAGAGGTAGCTACAGCCGTGGACTACCGTACTGTGTCTGCTGCTAATATAGACTGGATGATAATGAGATGAAATTAATATATATATATATATATATAATATCACTAGTACTGCAGCCGGACAGGTATATATATTTATTATGTAATGACTGATGACGGACCTGCTGGACACTGTCAGCTCAGCAGCACCGCAGACTGCTACAGTAAGCTACTATAGTAGTATGTATCAAGAAGAAAGAAAAAAAAAACACGGGTAGGTGGTATACAATTATGGATGGACGAGCGACTGCCGACACAGAGGTAGCTACAGCCGTGGACTACCATACTGTGTCTGCTGCTAATATAGACTGGATGATAATGAGATTAAATTAATATATATATATATATATATATAATATCACTAGTACTGCAGCCGGACAGGTATATATATTTATTATGTAATGACTGATGACGGACCTGCTGGACACTGTCAGCTCAGCAGCACCGCAGACTGCTACAGTAAGCTACTATAGTAGTATGTATCAAGAAGAAAGAAAAAAAAAAACCACGGGTAGGTGGTATACAATTATGGATGGACGAGCGACTGCCGACACAGAGGTAGCTACAGCCGTGGACTACCGTACTGTGTCTGCTGCTAATATAGACTGGATGATAATGAGATGAAATTAATATATATATATATATATAATATCACTAGTACTGCAGCCGGACAGGTATATATATTTATTATGTAATGACTGATGACGGACCTGCTGGACACTGTCAGCTCAGCAGCACCGCAGACTGCTACAGTAAGCTACTATAGTAGTATGTATCAAGAAGAAAAAAAAAAACCACGGGTAGGTGGTATACAATTATGGATGGACGAGCGACTGCCGACACAGAGGTAGCTACAGCCGTGGACTACCGTACTGTGTCTGCTGCTAATATAGACTGGATGATAATGAGATGAAATTAATATATATATATATAATATCACTAGTACTGCAGCCGGACAGGTATATATATTTATTATGTAATGACTGATGATGGACCTGCTGGACACTGTCAGCTCAGCAGCACCGCAGACTGCTACAGTAAGCTACTATAGTAGTATGTATCAAGAAGAAAAAAAAAAAAAAACACGGGTAGGTGGTATACAATTATATATATATTATATACAATTATATATATATATATATTAAACTGGTGGTGATTAATTAAACTGGTGGTCAGGTTACTGGTCACACTATCAGCAACTTGCAAGTAGTACTCCTAAGCAGACAATCACAATATATACTGGTGGTCAGTGTGGTCACAATGGCAGTGTGGCACTCTGGCAGCAAAAGTGTGCACTGTACGTTAAAATATGTACTCCTGCTCTCAGACTCTAACTGCTCCCCACTGTCTCCCCCACAAGTCAGATATACAGTCACACTATCACTTCAGCAAGTAGTAGTACTCCTCCTAATGCTCCCCAAAATTACTAAAGTAAATACTGTGTCTCTCTCTACTCTAGTCTCACTCTCTTCTCTATAAACGCAGAGGATGCCAGCCACGTCCTCTCCCTATCAATCTCAATGCACGTGTGAAAATGGCGGCGACGCGCAGCTCCTTATATAGAATCCGAGTCTCGTGATAGAATCCGAGCCTCGCGAGAATCCGACAGCGGGATGATGACGTTCGGGCGCGCTCGGGTTAACCGAGCAAGGCGAGAAGATCCGAGTCGCTCGGCCCCGTGTAAAAAAACCTGAAGTTCGGGCGGGTTCGGATTCCGA
The DNA here is from genome assembly GCF_028390025.1 of Pseudophryne corroboree. Classification (NCBI taxonomy): domain Eukaryota; kingdom Metazoa; phylum Chordata; class Amphibia; order Anura; family Myobatrachidae; genus Pseudophryne; species Pseudophryne corroboree. The sequence continues at coordinate 192,073 of NW_026967539.1, forward strand.
GGAACCGAACCCGCTCATCTCTAATTAGGACTGGAGTACTACTACTTGCTGATAGTGTGACCATTGACCACCAGTTTAATTAATCCGTTCTCTGCCTGAAAAAAAACGATACACAGTGTGACACAGTCACATACCATATCTGTGCTCAGCCCAGTGTGCTGCATCATCATATGTAATACTGTATATCTGACTGTGCTGAGTGCTCACTGCTCACACAGCTTAATTGTGGGGGAGACTGGGGAGCAGTTAGAGCAGGAGTACATAAATAATATATTTTAAGTACAGTGCACACTTTTGCTGCCAGAGTGCCACACTTCCAGTGTGACTGACCAGTGACCACACTGACCACCAGTATATTGTGATTGTCTGCTTAGGACGGAGTACTACTTGCTGATAGTGTGACCAGTGACCAGTGACCACCACCAGTTTAATTAATCCGTTCTCTGCCTGAAAAAAAACGATACACAGTGTGACACAGTCACATACCATATCTGTGCTCAGCCCAGTGTGCTGCATCATATGTAATACTGTATATCATTATCTGACTGTGCTGAGTGCTCACTGCTCACACAGCTTAATTGTGGGGGAGACTGGGGAGCAGTTATAGCAGGAGTACATATTTTAAGTACAGTGCACACTTTTGCTGCCAGAGTGCCACTGCCAGTGTGACTGACCAGTGACCACTGACCACCAGTATATTGTGATTGTCTGCTGACCACCAGTATATTGTGATTGTCTGCCTGAAAAAGTTAAACACTCGTCGTGTGGTGTTTTTATAAACGCATTCTGCAGACAGTGTCCAGCAGGTCCGTCATTACATAATATATACCTGTCCGGCTGCAGTACTAGTGTGATATATATATATATTTTTTAATTTTATCTCATTATCATCCAGTCTATATTAGCAGCAGACACAGTACGGTAGTCCACGGCTGTAGCTACCTCTGTGTCGGCAGTCGCTCGTCCATCCATAATTGTATACCACCTACCCGTGGTTTTTTTTTCTATCTTCTTGATACTAGTAGCTTACTTTAGGAGTCTGCAGTGCTGACAGACAGTGTCCAGCAGGTCCGTCATTACATAATATATATACCTGTCCGGCTGCAGTACTAGTGTGATATATATATATATTTTATTTTTATCTCATTATCATCCAGTCTATATAAGCAGCAGACACAGTACGGTAGTCCACGGCTGTAGCTACCTCTGTGTCGGCAGTCGCTCGTCCATCCATAATTGTATACCACCTACCCGTGGTTTTTTTTCTATCTTCTTGATACTAGTAGCTTACTTTAGGAGTCTGCAGTGCTGACAGACAGTGCCCAGCAGGTCCGTCATTACATAATATATATACCTGTCTGGCTGCAGTACTAGTTTGATATATATATATATATTTTATTTTTATCTCATTATCATCCAGTCTATATTAGCAGCAGACACAGTACGGTAGTCCACGGCTGTAGCTACCTCTGTGTCGGCAGTCGCTCGTCAATCCATAATTGTATACCACCTACCCGTGGTTTTTTTTTCTATCTTCTTGATACTAGTAGCTTACTTTAGTAGTCTGCAGTGCTGACAGACAGTGTCCAGCAGGTCCGTCATTACATAATATATATACCTGTCCGGCTGCAGTACTAGTGTGATATATATATATATATTTTATTTTTATCTCATTATCATCCAGTCTATATTAGCAGCAGACACAGTACGGTAGTCCACGGCTGTAGCTACCTCTGTGTCGGCAGTCGCTCGTCCATCCATAATTGTATACCACCTACCCGTGGTTTTTTTTTCTATCTTCTTGATACTAGTAGCTTACTTTAGGAGTCTGCAGTGCTGACAGACAGTGTCCAGCAGGTCCGTCATTACATAATATATATACCTGTCTGGCTGCAGTACTAGTGTGATATATATATATATTTTATTTTTATCTCATTATCATCCAGTCTATATTAGCAGCAGACACAGTACGGTAGTCCACGGCTGTAGCTACCTCTGTGTCGGCAGTCGCTCGTCCATCCATAATTGTATACCACCTACCCGTGGTTTTTTTTTCTATCTTCTTGATACTAGTAGCTTACTTTAGGAGTCTGCAGTGCTGACAGACAGTGTCCAGCAGGTCCGTCATTACATAATATATATATACCTGTCCGGCTGCAGTACTAGTTTGATATATATATATATATATTTTATTTTTATCTCATTATCATCCAGTCTATATTAGCAGCAGACACAGTACGGTAGTCCACGGCTGTAGCTACCTCTGTGTCGGCAGTCGCTCGTCCATCCATAATTGTATACCACCTACCCGTGGTTTTTTTTTCTATCTTCTTGATACTAGTAGCTTACTTTAGGAGTCTGCAGTGCTGACAGACAGTGTCCAGCAGGTCCGTCATTACATAATATATATACCTGTCCGGCTGCAGTACTAGTGTGATATATATATATATATTTTAGTTTTATCTCATTATCATCCAGTCTATATTAGCAGCAGACACAGTACGGTAGTCCACGGCTGTAGCTACCTCTGTGTCGGCAGTCGCTCGTCCATCCATAAGTATACTAGTATCCATCCATCTCCATTGTTTACCTGAGGTGCCTTTTAGTTGTGCCTATTAAAATATGGAGAACAAAAATGTTGAGGTTCCAAAAATAGGGAAAGATCAAGATCGACTTCCACCTCGTGCTGAAGCTGCTGCCACTAGTCATGGCCGAGACGATAAAATTCCATCAACGTCATCTGCCAAGGCCGATGCCCAATGTCATAGTACAGAGCATGTAAAATCCAAAACACCAAATATCAGTAAAAAAAGGACTCAAAAATCTAAAATAAAATTGTCGGAGGAGAAGCGTAAACTTGCCAATATGCCATTTACCACACGGAGTGGCAAGGAACGGCTGAGGCCCTGGCCTATGTTCATGGCTAGTGGTTCAGCTTCACATGAGGATGGAAGCACTCAGCCTCTCGCTAGAAAAATGAAAAGACTCAAGCTGGCAAAAGCACAGCAAAGAACTGTGCGTTCTTCGAAATCCCAAATCCACAAGGAGAGTCCAATTGTGTCGGTTGCGATGCCTGACCTTCCCAACACTGGACGTGAAGAGCATGCGCCTTCCACCATTTGCACGCCCCCTGCAAGTGCTGGAAGGAGCACCCGCAGTCCAGTTCCTGATAGTCAGATTGAAGATGTCAGTGTTGAAGTACACCAGGATGAGGAGGATATGGGTGTTGCTGGCGCTGGGGAGGAAATTGACAAGGAGGATTCTGATGGTGAGGTGGTTTGTTTAAGTCAGGCACCCGGGGAGACACCTGTTGTCCGTGGGAGGAATAGGGCCATTGACATGCCTGGTGAAAAGACCAAAAAAATCAGCTCTTCGGTGTGGAAGTATTTCAACAGAAATGCGGACAACATTTATCAAGCCGTGTGTTGCCTTTGTCAAGCTGTAATAAGTAGGGGTAAGGACGTTAACCACCTCGGAACATCCTCCCTTATACGTCACCTGCAGCGCATTCATAATAAGTCAGTGACAAGTTCAAAAACTTTGGGCGACAGCGGAAGCAGTCCACTGACCAGTAAATCCCTTCCTCTTGTAACCAAGCTCACGCAAACCACCCCACCAACTCCCTCAGTGTCAATTTCCTCCTTCCCCAGGAATGCCAATAGTCCTGCAGGCCATGTCACTGGCAATTCTGACGAGTCCTCTCCTGCCTGGGATTCCTCCGATGCATCCTTGCATGTAACGCCTACTGCTGCTGGCGCTGCTGTTGTTGCTGCTGGGAGTCGATGGTCATCCCAGAGGGGAAGTCGTAAGACCACTTTTACTACTTCCACCAAGCAATTGACTGTCCAACAGTCCTTTGCGAGGAACATGAAATATCACAGCAGTCATCCTGCTGCAAAGCGGATAACTGAGGCCTTGGCATCCTGGGTGGTGAGAAACGTGGTTCCGGTATCCATCATTACTGCAGAGCCAACTAGAGACTTGTTGGAGGTACTGTATCCCCGTTACCAAATACCATCTAGGTTCCATTTCTCTAGGCAGGCGATACCGAAAATGTACACAGACCTCAGAAAAAGAGTCACCAGTGTCCTAAAAAATGCAGCTGTACCCAATGTCCACTTAACCACGGACATGTGGACAAGTGGAGCAGGGCAGGGTCAGGACTATATGACTGTGACAGCCCACTGGGTAGATGTATGGACTCCCGCCGCAAGAACAGCAGTGGCGGCACCAGTAGCAGCATCTCGCAAACGCCAACTCTTTCCTAGGCAGGCTACGCTTTGTATCACCGGTTTCCAGAATACGCACACAGCTGAAAACCTCTTACGGCAACTGAGGAAGATCATCGCGGAATGGCTTACCCCAATTGGACTCTCCTGTGGATTTGTGGCATCGGACAACGCCAGCAATATTGTGTGTACCTTAAATATGGGCAAATTCCAGCACGTCCCATGTTTTGCACATACCTTGAATTTGGTGGTGCAGAATTATTTAAAAAACGAGAGGGGCGTGCAAGAGATGCTGTCGGTGGCCAGAAGAATTGCGGGACACTTTCGGCGTACAGGCACCACGTACAGAAGACTGGAGCACCACCAAAAACGCCTGAACCTGCCCTGCCATCATCTGAAGCAAGAAGTGGTAACGAGGTGGAATTCAACCCTATATATGCTTCAGAGGTTGGAGGAGCAGCAAAAGGCCATTCAAGCCTATACAATTGAGCACGATATAGGAGGTGGAATGCACCTGTCTCAAGCGCAGTGGAGAATGATTTCAACGTTGTGCAAGGTTCTGCTGCCCTTTGAACTTGCCACACGTGAAGTCAGTTCAGACACTGCCAGCCTGAGTCAGGTCATTCCCCTCATCAGGCTTTTGCAGAAGAAGCTGGAGACATTGAAGGAGGAGCTAACACAGAGCGATTCCGCTAGGCATGTGGGACTTGTGGATGGAGCCCTTAATTCGCTTAACAAGGATTCACGGGTGGTCAATCTGTTGAAATCAGAGCACTACATTTTGGCCACCGTGCTCGATCCTAGATTTAAAACCTACCTTGGATCTCTCTTTCCGGCAGACACAAGTCTGCTGGGGTTCAAAGACCTGCTGGTGAGAAAATTGTCAAGTCAAGCGGAACGCGACCTGTCAACATCTCCTCCTTCACATTCTCCCGCAACTGGGGGTGCGAGGAAAAGGCTCAGAATTCCGAGCCCACCCGCTGGCGGTGATGCAGGGCAGTCTGGAGCGACTGCTGATGCTGACATCTGGTCCGGACTGAAGGACCTGACAACGATTACGGACATGTCGTCTACTGTCACTGCATATGATTCTCTCAACATTGAAAGAATGGTGGAGGATTATATGAGTGACCGCATCCAAGTAGGCACGTCACACAGTCCGTACTTATACTGGCAGGAAAAAGAGGCAATTTGGAGGCCCTTGCACAAACTGGCTTTATTCTACCTAAGTTGCCCTCCCACAAGTGTGTACTCCGAAAGAGTGTTTAGTGCCGCCGCTCACCTTGTCAGCAATCGGCGTACGAGGTTACATCCAGAAAATGTGGAGAAGATGATGTTCATTAAAATGAATTATAATCAATTCCTCCGCGGAGACATTGACCAGCAGCAATTGCCTCCACAAAGTACACAGGGAGCTGAGATGGTGGATTCCAGTGGGGACGAATTGATAATCTGTGAGGAGGGGGATGTACACGGTGATATATCGGAGGATGATGATGAGGTGGACATCTTGCCTCTGTAGAGCCAGTTTGTGCAAGGAGAGATTAATTGCTTCTTTTTTGGTGGGGGTCCAAACCATCCCGTCATTTCAGTCACAGTCGTGTGGCAGACCCTGTCACTGAAATGATGGGTTGGTTAAAGTGTGCATGTCCTGTTTATACAACATAAGGGTGGGTGGGAGGGCCCAAGGACAATTCCATCTTGCACCTCTTTTTTCTTTTATTTTTCTTTGCGTCATGTGCTGTTTGGGGAGGGTTTTTTGGAAGGGACATCCTGCGTGACACTGCAGTGCCACTCCTAAATGGGCCCGGTGTTTGTGTCGGCCACTAGGGTCGCTAATCTTACTCACACAGCTACCTCATTGCGCCTCTTTTTTTCTTTGCGTCATGTGCTGATTGGGGAGGGTTTTTTGGAAGGGACATCCTGCGTGACACTGCAGTGCCACTCCTAAATGGGCCCGGTGTTTGTGTCGGCCACTAGGGTCGCTAATCTTACTCACACAGCTACCTCATTGCGCCTCTTTTTTTCTTTGCGTCATGTGCTGATTGGGGAGGGTTTTTTGGAAGGGACATCCTGCGTGACACTGCAGTGCCACTCCTAAATGGGCCCGGTGTTTGTGTCGGCCACTAGGGTCGCTAATCTTACTCACACAGCTACCTCATTGCGCCTCTTTTTTTCTTTGCGTCATGTGCTGATTGGGGAGGGTTTTTTGGAAGGGACATCCTGCGTGACACTGCAGTGCCACTCCTAAATGGGCCCGGTGTTTGTGTCGGCCACTAGGGTCGCTTATCTTACTCACACAGTCAGCTACCTCATTGCGCCTCTTTTTTTCTTTGCGTCATGTGCTGTTTGGGGAGGGTTTTTTGGAAGGGACATCCTGCGTGACACTGCAGTGCCACTCCTAAATGGGCCCGGTGTTTGTGTCGGCCACTAGGGTCGCTAATCTTACTCACACAGCTACCTCATTGCGCCTCTTTTTTTCTTTGCGTCATGTGCTGATTGGGGAGGGTTTTTTGGAAGGGACATCCTGCGTGACACTGCAGTGCCACTCCTAAATGGGCCCGGTGTTTGTGTCGGCCACTAGGGTCGCTAATCTTACTCACACAGCTACCTCATTGCGCCTCTTTTTTTCTTTGCGTCATGTGCTGATTGGGGAGGGTTTTTTGGAAGGGACATCCTGCGTGACACTGCAGTGCCACTCCTAAATGGGCCCGGTTTTTGTGTCGGCCACTAGGGTCGCTAATCTTACTCACACAGCTACCTCATTGCGCCTCTTTTTTTCTTTGCGTCATGTGCTGATTGGGGAGGGTTTTTTGGAAGGGACATCCTGCGTGACACTGCAGTGCCACTCCTAAATGGGCCCGGTGTTTGTGTCGGCCACTAGGGTCGCTTATCTTACTCACACAGTCAGCTACCTCATTGCGCCTCTTTTTTTCTTTGCGTCATGTGCTGTTTGGGGAGGGTTTTTTGGAAGGGACATCCTGCGTGACACTGCAGTGCCACTCCTAAATGGGCCCGGTGTTTGTGTCGGCCACTAGGGTCGCTTATCTTACTCACACAGTCAGCTACCTCATTGCGCCTCTTTTTTTCTTTGCGTCATGTGCTGTTTGGGGAGGGTTTTTGGAAGGGACATCCTGCGTGACACTGCAGTGCCACTCCTAAATGGGCCCGGTGTTTGTGTCGGCCACTAGGGTCGCTTATCTTACTCACACAGTCAGCTACCTCATTGCGCCTCTTTTTTTCTTTGCGTCATGTGCTGTTTGGGGAGGGTTTTTTGGAAGGGACATCCTGCGTGACACTGCAGTGCCACTCCTAAATGGGCCCGGTGTTTGTGTCGGCCACTAGGGTCGCTTATCTTACTCACACAGTCAGCTACCTCATTGCGCCTCTTTTTTTCTTTGCGTCATGTGCTGTTTGGGGAGGGTTTTTTGGAAGGGACATCCTGCGTGACACTGCAGTGCCACTCCTAGATGGGCCAGGTGTTTGTGTCGGCCACTAGGGTCGCTTAGCTTAGTCATCCAGCGACCTCGGTGCAAATTTTAGGACTAAAAATAATATTGTGAGGTGTGAGGTATTCAGAATAGACTGAAAATGAGTGGAAATTATGGTTTTTGAGGTTAATAATAATATGGGATCAAAATGACCCCCAAATTCTATGATTTAAGCTGTTTTTTAGGGTTTTTTGAAAAAAACACCCGAATCCAAAACACACCCGAATCCGACAAAAAAAATTCGGTGAGGTTTTGCCAAAACGCGGTCGAACCCAAAACACGGCCGCGGAACCGAACACAAAACCAAAACACAAAACCCGAAAAATTTCAGGCGCTCATCTCTAGTATTTACCTGAGTAATACCTCATACACAGACTGGCATCCTCCTACAGTAACATAACATGACAGCACTAGGTGCCAGGTCACAGCACACCTGTATTTACCTGGGTAAGATTATAGTACAGAATATATAGGCTAATGGATGAACACACACGGGGTAATAGGGACACAAGCCAGAGAGACATGGGAACAGAAGGAATAAAAAGTACATTAAACGCTAGAAAGATTGCAATGCCATAAATACAGTTTTACCCTCTGTCTCATATCTTTACATTGGCTATAATTGATTTTTAGGCACTGGGTCATTATATTATAAGGGTGATTCAAAAGTCACAGTACACCCTTTTGTTTCAAAAACTGTGCCGGAAATGGGAAACTAAATACTCCAGTAAGATATGGGTGAGGGGGGCTATAATTTAGGGTATGTACTGAACATGGGCGCCATCTTGAAATCGGCCATCTTGAATCTGTCAGTTTTGTCAAATGGGAAGGGTGTTGTGTAACATGTCAAACAGCATCAGAATTAGCTGACAAGTTTATTGCTACAAACTGTTGGTGCAAAAGTTACATCACTTTCTTTGTTGCAGGTAAGTGAAGATGGCTTTGACAAAAGAGGAGAGAACTGAGGTCATTTTGACGTCTGGAGAACGAACGTCATGCGCTCCGTTGTGGGCTCTTCATGAAGGATGCCAGAACCATTGTTGAGGTTGTCTCGTCAGTAGCACTTTTTGGACGACCACTCCGTCACTTGTCAGCCACAGTCCCAGTTTCTCGGAATCTGGAAATTAGGCACCTGACAGTGTTATGTGAAATTGGAGGTCTCTCTGGGTGCCGGTTGTTAAAATCTGCAGCTATGACATGGAAACTTCATTCCCCAGACATATTTTATTTTTTATATATAAAAGCCCCCATACCCCATAACTCCACCCCCCCCACCCCCCCAACCTAACCCTCCCCGGTGGTCAGGGCCGGATTAAGATCCACATGGGCCTAGTGCAGAAAATGATCAAGGGCCTATTGTGAGAAAGTGAGGAGGTGTGGCTAATGTTGTGTGGGTGTGGCCAGTGACCTATGGGTGTGTACACTCCTTACACTATAATCCCCAAGGTCTCCCAAAATAAGTAAAAGTAGAAAAACAACATCACTTTGTGAAGAAATTAGAATTATAATTTAAATTCTCATCATTTATGGAAACCATGTGACCAGCTGGGCAGTTTATCATCATCAGGCTGTCATGTTGATGGGCCTATTTTTATCTGGGGCCTGGAGCTGTAGTTCCATCCGCCCCATTGTTAATCTGGCCCTGCCGGTGGTGCCTAACTCTACCAACTCTACCACTCCGCAGCAAAACCTAACCCTCCCTCTCCCACAGCCTACCCCTCCCCAGTCATACCTAACACTAACCCACCCCTCCCAGCAGCCTAACCCTAACCTCCCCCGGGACCCTAAAGGCCCTGAACGGATAATAGAGGGGTTTATATTTCCGCCTCAGGGTTGTTTGTTCCTCTTCTTTTGTCCTCTGCACAAAATATTTTTTTTAATCTGTCACTCGCTCCACCAAGGTCAGGGGACCAGTACTGATAAGAGTAGTAGCCCCCCCCCCCCCCCCCCCCCCCGCCATCTTAAGTGCGCCAGGCTCCCGAAAGGCTTTTTCCGGCCTTAGCCACGGTCTCCCCATCTACTTCCAGCAGGATATCATGCCCATATGGGCTAGATGCGTCATGGCGTGGAGAGTTATAAAATAGAGAGAGAAAGAAACCAGCCAATCAGCTCCTGTCATTTTTCTAACACATCCTGTAACATGACAGTTCGGGGCTGATTGGCTGATACTTTTTGTCTCCATTTTATCACTCTCCAAGTGATGACGCATCTAGCGCATGTCTCTGACCACACTGCGTCTATGACTGTGACTGCGCTCAGGCTGATCCAGTGACCTCCGGGCATTCCATATCCATCTGAATGCGCCAGAATCACTGCAGTGACTCCATGCCACAGAGAATTCAGGCTGGTATCAGGGCGACGGGGCACCTGCCCTGATCTACCTTACAAAGCGGCCAACCTGACATTGGCAATATAATCTATTGATGTCACCTGACTGAGACTCCTGATTTTTTTCGGTAGACCCCCGGATGAAAGAGGATCACCCACATTTTGTCCACTTTCTAGTGAAGTGGGAAGCATAGGTTCACATCAGGAATTGTGGGTCAAAATGGAGAATGTGAAGATAGTGGGTCCCACATCATTCAGGTGCGGTGGTAGAGGAAAACCAACAGAGGTTTATTATTATTATTACCAGTTTGTTATATAGCGCACACATATTCCGCAGCGCTGTACAGAGAATATATGGCCATTCACATCAGTCCCTGCCCCAGTGGAGCTTACACTCTATATTCCCTATCACATATACACACACACACACAGTCACACTAGGGTTAATTTTGCTGGAAGCCAACTAACCTACCAGTATATTTTTGGATTGTGGGAGGAAACTGGAGAACACCCACACAAGTACGGGGAGAACATACAAACTCCACACAGTGAGGGCCATGGTGGAATAGAACCTATGACCTCAGTGCTGTGAGGCAGTAATGCTAACCACTACCCCATCCGAATGGGTTATAAACAGCTCAGCAGCACACCTCTGTAATCCAAATTCACACCACAATTCCCACCACAATCTCCTGACAGAACATTACTGTACTTCTTAGTCTGGGAGCCGGGAGTCTCTTCAGCTCTCTGGGTAGCTCTACTTATACCCTCAGAAGCTTCATATTGCTGGGGTGTGTGTGACCTCTGTGTCTTAAGGGGGGTACACACGGAGAGATCAGTGTTTAAAATCTAAGCAATCTGACTAGATTGCTTAGATTTAAGCACGGATCTGCCGTGTGTATGCACCCCAGCAATAGTGATGCGCGGCCCAGCGTAATTCATGTTACTTTAGCCCCACCCCTTCCCCACAGACTCGTATGTCATTGTATACTGTGGTGCCTGATCATGTAAGCGCCTGGCCCCGCCCCTGGAGCGCGCTTGTATTGTCACAATGAGAACTTGGGTGACAAATATTTATCACATCCATATTAACATTCAGATTGTGGTAAATATGCCCCTAAGGGACTGGCAGACCCTCCCATCTCCTGCACTCTCTATGCCGCTGTCACCCTCTGTGTCCAGGCATTGCTCTACAGCACTTTGCCCTCTCTCAGTGGCTCCTCTTTGCTTGGTATAATGACAGTCCCAGTGCGGGATAACGTCTTCCAGCACTGAATTCCGCTGCTTCACTCTCTTTGGTGCAGTTTTCTGCACACAAAACAGTATTGGATGGCACCGTCCCATCACTCAGCTCCATCTATCCAACCCATCTAACAGGTGAGTGTTCTCTACGAGCATTACATGAGCAATGTGCCTATTTGTCATACAGGTTGAGTATCCCTTATCCAAAATTCTAAATCCCACATTTTTGGGTCCCCTACTGAAATAATGACATATATATTATATATTATGTGTATATATAGATATATTATATAGATAGATTATATAATATAATATATAAATATATGTGTCATTATCTCAGTAGGGGAACCAAAAATGTGGGATTTTTAATTTTGGATAAGGGATACTCAACCTGTATTAAGTAATGTTCTGTCTTTGTGGTCTTAAAAAAATAAAAAAAATATTAGATAGGCTTGTTTTATAGCTGTGCCTCTATGCGTGGGCCTTATTCAGAGTCGTTAGCAAACAAAAAAAAGTTACTAATCGGGCAAAATCATGTGCACTGCAGGGGGGGGGGGTAGATGTAACATGTGCAGAGAGAGTTAGATTTGGGTGGGGTGAGTTCAATCTGAAATCTTAATTGCAGTGTAAAAATAAAGCAGCCAGTATTTACCCTGCACAGAAACTATATAACCCACCCACATCTAACTCTCTCTGCACATGTTACATCTGTCCCCCCTGCAGTGCACATGGTTTTGCTTATTGGTGTGCTTTTTTAGTTGCTAACAAACCTAAACAACCCCCTGCAATGTTTAGTGTACGACACTTCTGATTAATCTGTGACTGTATGCAGGGGTGCTTTAATAGTGGAGGAGGCGCAGACTCCCGGTGACCCCCTCCTCTCCACGAGGCTCAGGCGCAATGGGCGGAGTCTAGTGCACATGTGCAGCTCTCCGGAAATATGGTGCCCGCCACGGTCCAGTGACAAATTTAGAACTGTGCGTGCGCTGCAGCTATTTTTGGTGGGACTCTTGCAGTGGCGGCAGAGCCTATCATGTGACTCCGGAAAAGTATTTACAATACTTTGCACCCATGATAGAAACGCCGGTGACTGTATGTGTAGGGAGACCAGGTGCTTTGTGTAGATGACTGCTCTCATATCCGTGCTATGTATATACCCCGGGAGGTGTCTGACTACCAGCTATCAGAGTGTAACGTATAGTACATTTATGTTTTATCACATCGTACTGTTACATCTACCCCTACTCTATTACCCCTATATCTACCCCTACTCTACTGCCCCTATATCTACCCTACTCTACTGCCCCTATATCTACCCCTACTCTATCTCCCCTATATCTACCCTTACTGTATTACCCCTATATCTACCCCTACTCTTATTATATCTACCCCTACTCTACTGCCCCTATATCTACCCCTACTCTTATATATCTACCCCTACTCTTATATATCTACCCCTACTCTATTACCCTATATCTACCCCAACTCTACTGCCCCTATATCTACCCCAACTCTACTGCCCCTATATCTACCCTACTCTACTGCCCCTATATCTACCCCTACTCTATTACCCCTATATCTACCCCTACTCTATTACCCCTATATCTACCCCTACTCTTATTATATCTACCCCTACTCTACTGCCCCTATATCTACCCCTACTCTTATATATCGACCCCTACTCTATTACCCCTATATCTACCCCAACTCTTATTATATCTACCCCTACTCTACTGCCCCTATATCTACCCCTACTCTTATATATCTACCCCTACTCTATTACCCCTATATCTACCCCAACTCTACTGCCCCTATATCTACCCCAACTCTACTGCCCCTATATCTACCCTACTCTACTGCCCCTATATCTACCCCTACTTTATTACCCCTATATCTACCCCTACTCTATTACCCCTATATCTACCCCTACTCTTATTATATCTACCCCTACTCTACTGCCCCTATATCTACCCCTACTCTTATATATCGACCCCTACTCTATTACCCCTATATCTACCCCTACTCTTATATCTACCCCTACTCTACTGCCCCTATATCTACCCCTACTCTTATATATCTACCCCTACTCTATTACCCATATATATACCCCAACTCTATCTCCCCTATATCTACCCCAACTCTACTGCCCCTATATCTACCCCTACTCTACTGCCCCTATATCTACCCCTACTCTATTACCCCTATATCTACACCTACTCTTATTATATCTACCCCTACTCTACTGCCCCTATATCTACCCCTACTCTTATATATCTACCCCTACTCTATTACCCCTATATCTACCCCTACTCTATCTCCCCTATATCTACCCCAACTCTACTGCCCCTATATCTACCCCTACAGTACTGCCCCTATATCTACCCCTACTCTATTACCCCTATAACTACCCCTACTCTATTACCCATATATCTACCCCTACTCTTATTATATCTACCCCTACTCTACTGCCCCTATATCTACCCCTACTCTTATATATCTACCCCTACTCTATTACCCCTATATCTACCCTTACTATGGCGGCGCGTTCTGACACAGCGGCTGTGAGAATGGGACAGAGGCACAGATGTGCAAGCCGAAAGAAGAACCATAGAAATATCACCGACTCCTGCGGTGTTCTTACCCCCGTGCTGGTTGTGCTGTGCCTGGCCCTGGGAGCCGTGCGAGGCTTGGAGGACAGGATCGTTTTCACCCGTGACCACCTGTTGGCGTTCCGCGATCAGGCTGGTCTGGCGTCACCTGTAGGGAGGCTGGTGCATGACTCGCTGGAGGGCTCCGTTACAGGCGCGACAGGCGGCGTTGGCTCCGGTGGGGTCAGCGCTGGTCCTGTGGTGGCTGGCGGGCCCGGCCGTGGTGCGACGGAGGGGGGCGCGTACCTGCCACGTCATCGCAGTGCGCGACCACCACGTGATCCACGGTCCGGAGTTGCTGCTGGAGCTGGCGGGGGGGCCCAAGGCCCGCATCACTGTGGTGTGCGAGTGCCAGCTGAACTGAGAACTGCTGCTGACGCCGAGGCTGACAGGGGTGATTGCAGCTTGTGGTCCAGTAAATGGACTCGAGCAGCTGATTCTCCTGCACCTAGTGGAGGTATGGGCCGATCAGAGGGGGCGAATATCTGGAGAAGGACCATGCCTGAAGGGGACACAGGGGGATGACGAGGGGGCACATCGAGGCCGCAGATTCTGGAGGCCAATTAGTTTGATTAGGTCTATATGGAAGCGTAGACCTCGTAGGGAGAGGAAGCAGAAGCGGGGGAAAAGAGCTGGCATTAGATTGAGACTGCGCCTATGCCCCTACAGAGCTGCTCTCCCCAGTGTTTTCTTCGCAAATGTGAGGTCTCTTCCAAATAAGTGAGATGAGATCTGGGCAATAACGGCCAGTCAGTTTTTTATTAATTCTTGTTCTCTTATGATATTTACAGAGACTTGGCTGAATGACTTTATGTTGGACACTGCTGTACAGATTGCGGACAGAACATTATTTAGATCAGATAGGACCTTGGATTCCGGTAAATCCAAAGGGGGAGGTGTTTGTGTGTACCTGAACGATAGTTGGTGTTCCGATGCACTTCTTATTGATACCTTTTGTTCAGCTAATATACAATATGCTATTGTTAGATGTCGTCCTTTCTACCTGCCGAGAGAAGTCTCAGTAGTAATTGTGGTTGTTGTCTATATTCCCCCAGATGCTCGTGTCGTATCCGCTTTAGGATGTCTGTATACTGCCATAACTAAATTAGAATCTAAATATGTCGATGGCGTAGTTTTAGTGGCAGGTGACTTTAATCAGGCTAGATTGAAGACTATCCTCCCTAACCATTACCAGTATGTAAAGACTCCTACTAGGGGGGGAAATGTATTAGATCATGTGTATTGTAACATCAAGGAGGCTTATTCATGCTTTAGGCATGCTAATATTGGTAATTCGGATCATATTTCCTTGTATTTGGTGCCATTATACAGACCCTTAGTCCGACGTTTTAAACCTGATAGTAAAATTGTTACAATATGGCCACAGGGCGCCATGACTAGATTCCAAGATATTTTGGAATTTACGGATTGGGGCTTGTTTGTTATAGAATCCCAGGAGGAGGAGAATGATAACGCGGTAAATGTAGACCATCTTACTTCTATGGTATTAGGCTACATTAACTGTTGCATCGAGAGTGTAACTGTTAAAAAACGTATGAAACTCTTTGCCAACAATAAACCTTGGATTAATAGCACGGTGAGATCGTTATTAGCAGCGAGGGATAGAGCTTTTAAATCCAATGATCCAGTCGCTTTTAGGGTTGCCAGATCAAACTTAAAACAAGGAATTTGTGATGCAAAAAAGGCTTTCTCTGTCATGCTTGAAACTAAATAAAAAAATGACAGGTATGCGAGAAGTATGTGGAAGGGAATTCAGGACATTACTGACCGTAAAGCAAATAAAAGTTATTTAAAACAACCAGTAGATCCCACATTTGGCGAAACGTTGAATATTTTCTATTCACGTTTTGACAAGGAAGCTGACCTCCCTCGCACATGTGTGGTTAATGAAGGTAACGGTGAGCCACTCGTGCTAGATGAGTTGTCCGTTAGGAAATGTTTTGCTGCTACCAATCCCAGTAAAGCCTCAGGCCCCGATGGAATCCCAGGGAGTGTTATTAAAAATTGCTCAGAACAATTAGCAGGTATTTTTACCATAATTTTTAATCTCTCCCTAGCACAGTGTATTGTTGCTCAGAACAATAATTTTTAATCTCTCCCTAGCACAGTGTATTGTTGCTCAGAACAATTAGCAGGTATTTTTACCATAATTTTTAATCTCTCCCTAGCACAGTGTATTGTTCCTAAAAATTTTAAATCAACAGTAATCACTCCCATCCCGAAAAATTGTAAAATTAATACTAATGAGCCAAACGATTTTAGACCAATTGCCCTTACGTCATTAATTATGAAGTCATTCGAAAAACTGGTTATTAGACATTTAAAGGGCTTTATACCAGCTACCCTTGATCAGTTTCCATTTGCATATAGGGCAAATAGATCTACTGACGACGCAGCCCTTACCCTATTTCACCATGTGCTTACTCATCTAGAAAACAGGGATTCTTCAGTAAGAATTTTATTCGTAGATTATAGTTCGGCTTTTAACACCGTCATTCCTACTTCTTTAATTACTAAATTGACTCAACTAGGTGTGGACAGTTTTGTCTGTAGATGGATCTTTGACTTTTTAACTAATAGGCCTCAGGCAGTCAGGGTCAATAACAAAATCACAAATGAGGTAATGATTAGTACAGGAGTGCCACAGGGATGTGTGTTGAGTCCATTTCTTTATTCCCTGTTTACCCATGATTGTGTCTCTATTTCTGACACGGTGCATATACTTATTGCAGATGATATTGCTATCGTAGGCCTCATTAGTGGAAATAATGACTCTGAATTTATATCCGAAGTATGTAGGGTGGAGAAATGGAGTCAAGATAATCATCTGATTCTTAACGTCACAAAGACAAAAGAGATGATCTTAGATTTTAGGACAACAAATGGGTATACTTATAGTCCTTTGGTCTTGGACAAGCAAGAGGTGGAGTTAGTTACATCTTTTAAATTTTGGGGTATGATCATATCTAGTGACTTGTCATGGTACTATCATATTGACAATATCATAAAGAGAGCCCAACAACGGTTATATTTTCTTAGAAAAATGCATTTAGCAGGAATATCTGAGCCAATTTTAGTTAATTTTTATTCATGTATTATTGAAAGCGTGCTTACATATGGTATTTCTGTCTGGTATGGAAACTGTAAGGTGGCAGAGCGTGAATCGCTTGACAGAATTGTTAAAACTGCCGGAAGAATAGTTGGTTTATCATTGCCAAATATCCAATCCATTTATGAAAAGAAGCTCCTTAAGAAGGCCAGGAGTATATTGAATGACGTAACTCACCCCAATTATGGGGTATTTACCCTGCTTCCTTCTAATTTACGTTATAGATCTTTGTTGTGTAAGACCAGTCAGTTGAGGCACAGTTTTTTCCCTAGGGCAATCAATATGTGTGACAGGACGGTCCCGTACGAAAGCACTCGCCGCTTTCGCGTCCCGTCTCCTGCGCACAGATTGGAAGGTTAGGTCACATGAGGCCTGACCACATAGGGGATTCCCGCTTACCGTCAGTAACCGCCTGTTACTGACTCCACCCACTGCGCTGTGGATGGGTTTATGCTGCCACCACCAAACTCCTAACCTGCCGTGGCGTTTGGAACCACGGTTCTGCTCTGTATGTGCCGACGCACTGCCTTACCACCCCTGTGTGGTGTTGACGAATCCCCACTAGCCACTTGCTAAGCCTCTACCGGTAGCTGGCGGAAGGCGGAACTTGGAGACGTTAGGTGCTTCCCTGGACAGCCGGAGGACGGGGCTATGTTTGGCATAACCCTGTAGGTCACAAGATGACGCTGTCTTCTTGAGGCAAATGGTATTTATTTGCTCAATAGTTCTAAAGAGAACTCTTCCCTATTGCTAGGGGCAACAGCATACAGCAAGATGATCCAGCAGAATAAGATGGTACAATTACAATACAACTCTGGAGGCACGCAGGTCTCCTTTTTATGTCAGTTTTCCACACAGTACCACAGGGGGGTAAGCCCTCCCTGTCTTCTCCAACCAATCAGGTTATTTTACAAAATACCAATAAATAAATTACATTTCAAAAGGAGATAAGTGCAATAAAACAATATCCTCCTTCCTGTCACCCAGACAACGTTTGGTATCAGATTAACATTCACTATTGATAAATTTATCACATAGCTTCAAAATACAAATGTTTCTGTCTCATTCACATCTACAGGCAAACCCAGTGTTTGAGATTACAACAGGAAAGGCTACAATACAACAATCAGTCTTCCTTCCTGCATCTGCCATTCAGGGTTCGTATATCAATTAAATCAGTTACATGAAACAGGTTCCAAGCCCAGAACTACTTTACATATGGGATAAGGAGATTCCTGTGAGTAACATTTCTCTCTAAGGTACTTACACATCAAAAGGTTTTGTCATTCACACCTCTCTGCTAGGACAGGGCCATTAGCATGCCACTTCCTACTGACAGGAGATGATTATTCAGACATTGATAAGAGTAAGTGCATTTTCCCCTTTAAGTACAGGTGACCATATCTTGAATATAAAATAGATACAGTTAAACATGCATTCCTACAATTGTGCACAGAGCACTACATATGACATGTTAAAACACATCATTAAAC
The DNA here is from genome assembly GCF_028390025.1 of Pseudophryne corroboree. Taxonomy (NCBI): domain Eukaryota; kingdom Metazoa; phylum Chordata; class Amphibia; order Anura; family Myobatrachidae; genus Pseudophryne; species Pseudophryne corroboree. The sequence goes on from NW_026967539.1 coordinate 210,634, forward strand.
AAACTTTTAAACAGTCCGCGCCCAGCGCCGTAAGTACGTTTAACAGTGACGCCAAGCGCCCATTGTCCCTTAATATGGCGCCGGGCACGAGGGTTGACCCCTCAAGTGCCGCAGCGGCCATTGTCCACGTGGGCTGGGGTCTCTCCGGCCACACTCCTCCCCCCCATTCAAGCGGGTCAACCAGGGATCCATGTCCCAACGATTTGGTCCCTGGTCCCGCAGTCCTTAATGGGGTTGAAGGTGACGCTACCTGGGGGCGTAGGCTCCGGCCTAGACAGTTCATCCATAGTGCAGTGGGCCTCTCTTCGTGGGTGCACAATGTTCAAATAGTCCACCTGAAGTCCAAGTTCAAGGCTCCACCACAAAAGTCTGTCCAATTTCCCCAAGGTAGGTTGCAGCCACCTAACAGGTGGGTGGTAAGTCACCACGGTGGGGGGCCAGTTACACACAAGTGCCACCCACGGTGTCCCAATTGTGGCATACCCCACCTCCCACAATAGCAGTAGACTGCTCAAACAGGCCACAGGGTGCTCCTGCCCATATGGCTCTTTCTGGCTCGGTACTACTCCCAGTCCGTGCAGTGGCGCAGTAGTTCGTAACACACAGTCCTGGTCAAGAATGTGCGCCATCAGCACTGGAGCGGGTACCCGAGCCTCCTTCAATGACTGGAATGCCAACTCGCAAGTGGGTGCCAAGTCCACTGACTTGGGAATGCCCTTCCTAGCCATCTCTGTCAAGGGGTTCACTACAGGACTAAAGTCAATGACAACGTGTCCGTAGGGCCTTACAGGTTCTAAGGTCAGTACCGGTCTGGGTGATGTGGGTCGGGGACAGCCTCTGGTTGCTTCCACCCCCTCTGGTTTGGGCCTACCCCTGTCTCCTCCCACATGGTGCCCCAGGCACTGCACCTCCGTCATACCTATCTGGCAACTGTCTGCCCGAACTGTCAGACCTGCCCTCCAATCCTCTTCTGTCGACCTATGACTCGGGAAACCTACCCTGTCACCTAGCTCTACTCTTCCCTCCTCGTCCGCTACCTGTGCCACAGTGATGGTGGCCAGACCACCAGCCTCTGAATCCTGTGTGGCATCCACTACAGGGAGGCCGCGTGTCTTCCCCGATCTACTGAGCACAGGCAAGGGACCTGCGCTATGTCCACAGCAACTTGCTGCAAGGGTTCTCCTATGGGCAGAGGCCCAGAGACAACACAACCGCTGGAGTGCCCCAGCTGCCAACGCATGGCACCAGCCTTACAGTTGGTCTGGGCGTCATCCGACATTCCAGACCAGGGTAAGATCTGTGTCAGGCACTTCAGGGTACGGTCAGTCTCCGGGTTACTGTCCAAAGGGGTTTCGCTGGCAACCGACACCGGTTGCGCAGGAACGTTCCCTGGGGGGACCAGTTGGACACATTCCCTATCTGGTCTATCCCCTCCCACTTTCCTGGCTACCCTGTACCTTAACCCTTCCCGCCAGGTCAAACTTCCTGCCCCAACCCTGTCAAGGCCGCTGCCAGAGTGGCGTCTCATGCCTTTCAGGGATGGGTCAGAGGGTTGAGCCTCCCTAAACTCCTGCCTGCGGCCCTCAATCTCTCCTAAATTAGGACACACTACAGGGGGATCTAGGTGGGGACTACTAGGGTCAGTCTGGTAGGGGTCAGTCATGGAAAAGCCAGTGTGGTTTCTCATACTCACCGCCGGAGTTGGCAAACCACTTGGGTCAGGAGCATCATTGGGCACCCCCACAGGATCAAATGAGCTGGAACCAACATCCTCTGCGTTGCTAGGGGACGTAGGCATACCAGAGGCAAAAGGCATGCGGGGTCGATGTGCCGATCTAGCCGCTGTAATCTCTTCCTCTGCACTGGTTGATGCTGTGGTTGGCTGTGCTGGCAGTTGTCTAGCAGCTGTAGTCTTTTCCTTTGGGCTGGGCTGTGCTGGAGTAGCTGATGTCAACGGTGGTTGTGGAACTTGACTCCGGGGAATGGCGCCAGCAAACGTGGTGACGATCCCACCACCCAGGTCATTTCCTAGGACCACATCAGTTGGGAGACCATCCATGATGGCAACTTCTCGCAACTCTGGTCCAGCTCCTCAGTCCAGGTAGACTCTCTCCATGGGAACCTCTTTCTCTGTTCCATCTGCCAGGGTGACCTTGGCAGTGCGACCCTGCAATACTGCAGCAGGATCTATAAGGTGGTGGCTCACCACAGTGATTGAGGCCCCAGAGTCTCTTAGGCCTTCTCCCTGCAGGGGTCCCACGTGGACCGGCTGCAGGTGCCTCCACATGTTGTGTAGGGGCTGTTTGGCCATGCAGGTGACTCTCTCCGCAGAGTGCACCTGTCTCTCGCCACACTCCATCGGACTGACTGGAGGGGGAACAGTCTCTGTAGGCTCCTCTCGACAAACAAGCGATCCGGGCTCCAGCACTCGGATTTGGGGCACGAGTCTGGGGTGCTTGGGATGCAGGACAGTTCATCCTCAGATGTCCGATTTTCCCACAGCCGTAGCACTTCTCCAGTCGTGGCACCGGTGATCTCTGATCATCTCAAAATATCTCCCTACCAGACCTCTCCGCTCTGCACAAGATCTGCGTCTCTCATCCACATGTATTACCTGTTCCCACTCAAAATTACAGGACTTTACCCGGGCTTCACCCACTCTGTGGAATGCACTCCCACGCACAATAAGACTCTCCTCTAGTCTCCAAACCTTTAAACGTTCTCTGAAAACTCATCTCTTCAGACAAGCCTACCAAATTTCAGACCCACACACATAACCTTCACAGCTTCCCTATCAAGTTACATCCCCTCTGTACAGTCCACATAAACTCACATTTTGTCTTCCAACATTGCTGGGTGATCATATCATATAAGAACCTAGCAACCTGGGGAACCATTATGTGACAGGTAGCATCTATCCTTGTGTATCAATGCCTATTTCCCTATAGATTGTAAGCTTGCGAGCAGGGACTTCCTACCTCTGTCTGTCTGTCTGTCTGTCTTTGCCCAGTTTTGTTCTATAATTGTTGTTCTAATTGTAAAGCGCAACGGAATATGCTGCGCTATATAAGAAACTGCTAATAAATAATAATAAATAAATAAGGGACGCTGCAGTGCGGTTGCTGGCCAAGAGCACCCGGGTTGGAAGATGCTTGTCTTTGGGGGTGAAGAGCTGAAGAGGGGGGTCCCCTTGGTGGTACAGTCTTTTGGAGCTGGCTGCTGGCTGGGCGCTTCTGGCCCTGTGGCCGAATTGCCACATACTTGTCTGCTAACTGGGCAGCCATCTTTAAGCTGGGTGGCTCCCGATCTAGCATCCACTCCTTCACTTCTTGGGCGCACCTGCGGTAGAACTGCTCCCTGCAGATCAGGTCGATCAGTGCGTCTCATGTAGTGGCTTCAGAATCATTCACCCACTTCACCACGTACTGCCGCAGCTGGGTGGCAAACTGCCCATGGGTGCTGCTAGGATTCTTGGGCAAGTCTCTGAACTTCTTCCGGTAAGACTCTGGAGTGATGAAGAATCGCTGGAGGAGGGCCTTCGTGACTTTGTCGTAATCCCCACAGTCCTCCGTGGCCACTCCCCGATAGGCCTCCAATGCCTCTCCATGCAGAGTGGGCACAAGGTGTCTCACCCACTCCGACTTGGGTAAATCATGTAGTTTACAAGTCCTTTCAAAAACTTGTAAATGTCCATCAATGTCCCCCTTACTGTCTGCAAACTTGGCAAACTGAATGCGTCCCGATCTGTGTACAACAGCTGACAATGGCTCCCGGGGTACCACGGCCTGTGGTGCCCACTCATCACGCCACATCTGGATGATGATCAAGCGCTCTTGCTCCGTTGCCCTTTCCCCCAATTCAGCTAGCCGATCTGCTAGGGTATCCGGGCCGCCGCCCCTGGAACGTTGGGATCCTGGCCTTGCTAGGGATTGCTGGAAAACATTGCTGCTGTGAGAGAGGGCGGGGCTTGTGGGTCTCACCGGCTCCTTACGAAGGTCCACTGTTGGGCCGTCCTCTGCGATGCTGACGCCGTCAGTGCTTTCCACCTCCGCCCGATGGGACTCCTCCACGCTCATGAGCGCCGCCTTCATGACGCTTCTGGACGCATTGAAAGGGATATCCACACCCTTCTCCTGGCACACGATCTCCAGATCATCCTTGGACATTCCGCTGAATTCCGCCATCTTGTGCGTTCTCCTGTGCTGCAATTACTCCTCTCCTGAGTAACTCGGCTTCTCCAATCGGGTGACCGAAAAGCCGCCTGGGATTATCCCACCGCTATGCCACCAAATTCTGTGACAGGACGGTCCCGTACGAAAGCACTCGCCGCTTTCGCGTCCCGTCTCCTGCGCACAGATTGGAAGGTTAGGTCACACGAGGCCTGACCACATAGGGGATTCCCGCTTACTGTCAGTAACCGCCTGTTACTGACTCCACCCACTGCGCTGTGGGCGGTTTTATGCTGCCACCACCAAACTCCTAACCTGCCGTGGCGTTTGGAACCACGGTTCTGCTCTGTATGTGCCGACGCACTGCCTTACCACCCCTGTGTGGTGTTGACGAATCCCCACTAGCCACTTGCTAAGCCTCTACCGGTAGCTGGCGGAAGGCGGAACTTGGAGACGTTAGGTGCTTCCCTGGACAGCCGGAGGACGGGGCTATGTTTGGCATAACCCTGTAGGTCACAAGATGACGCGGTCTTCTTGAGGCAAATGGTATTTATTTGCTCAATAGTTCTAAAGAGAACTCTTCCCTATTGCTAGGGGCAACAGCATACAGCAAGATGTTCCAGCAGAATAAGATGGTACAATTACAATACAACTCTGGAGGCACGCAGGTCTCCTTTTTATGTCAGTTTTCCACACAGTACCACAGGGGGGTAAGCCCTCCCTGTCTTCTCCAACCAATCAGGTTATTTTACAAAATACCAATAAATAAATTACATTTCAAAAGGAGATAAGTGCAATAAAACAATATCCTCCTTCCTGTCACCCAGACAACGTTTGGTATCAGATTAACATTCACTATTGATAAATTTATCACATAGCTTCAAAATACAAATGTTTCTGTCTCATTCACATCTCCAGGCAAACCCAGTGTTTGAGATTACAACAGGAAAGGCTACAATACAACAATCAGTCTTCCTTCCTGCATCTGCCATTCAGGGTTCGTATATCAATTAAATCAGTTACATGAAACAGGTTCCAAACCCAGAACTACTTTACATATGGGATAAGGAGATTCTTGTGAGTAACATCTCTCTCTAAGCTACTTACACATCAAAAGGTTTTGTCATTCACACCTCTCTGCTAGGACAGGGCCATTAGCATGTCACTTCCTACTGACAGGAGATGATTATTCAGACATTGATAAGAGTAAGTGCATTTTCCCCTTTAAGTATGTCAGGTCCGGGTGTTTTTGTGAATCCGTAAACCCTGAACCAACCACAGGTGTAGGTGCTGGTGGGAAATGAAAGCAGGGAGGACGAAGGAAGTTCCGTTTCATATTTTATTAGAAATAACAATTCAGTAAGGTGTTAAATGGCAAGTTGTTAATCATCATATTATACTGAAGTATTGCAGGAATGGCAGAAACAATATGCAGAATAACACTCAAAGATAATTAAAAGAAATGTTCATGAAACTGTATGCAAAACAAGCTGATGAATAAATGTAGAATTGTCCAAATATAAACAAGCTTTGATGCTGAACTGCAGAATGTGTTTAACTGGTTAATGCAGACATGAAGAAATAACTGTAAGGGTTCGCAATGGAGTTTTGAGAGTTAACTGAGAGACTGTGAAGAATTATCCTTGTAATGACAACATAACAAATAAAAAGTTCTGAATTGGGTTACTTGCGGGTTCCGGGGATCACTGTGAAACTGTAGTAGATGACAAGGTGATGAATGGGTTAAATGCAGAGTTGAACAAACGAACAGCTGAGAGAAACAGAATCCTCCAGACTTTGAATGATAGGCAGACTGACAAGGTAACCTCATGCAGGACACTGGGAATCCAACTATTTCCAATAGGAGTGCAATTAACTGACAGCACAGCAGAGAGCCGGTAGATCTTTCAGCAGTGAAGGCTGCAGACGGACCTCTGGGAACGGAGGCGATATCTGGACCACGGGAATCACACAGGAATGCACGGAGAGAGCTCAGAGCTAGAGCACAGCTTTGATACAACAAAGCACTGGCCCAGAGTGACATAATCCCAGCCTACTTAAAGGCAGCACAAGCACGGGATTGGCTTACACCTGCCCACAGGTGTTTTCACAAGTGCTCAGTATTAGCTATTTGGTCTCCAACATGGCCACCTCCTATACAGCAGACACACCGCAGTGCCTTAGGCCATTTGGTCCCCGCACTCACAGTTCCCAGACTCTGCATTACCTGTGCCATTGATCACGCCATGTCCCCACACGGGCGCACAGCACCGCGAGCAACCGCACTGGCAACGGATGAACCCCAGAACCCGCAAAGGTGAGAGACCGGTTCGTGACAGTACCCCCTCTTCTACGGGTGGTCTCCGAACACCTTTGAACCTTGTCAGGATTTTTGGAGAAGTATTTCTGTACCAGTCTTGGAGCATGAACATCTTCAGAGAAAACCCAGGATCTCTCCTCCGGACCGTAACCCTTCCAGTCGACCAGAAACTGTAAACGTCCATATCGGGAACGTGAGTCCACAATCTCCTTAACTTCAAATTCCTCATTCTGCAAAGAGTGAACTTTAGGAGATTTGGACTGGGTAGTACGGAACTTATTGAGAATCAAAGGCTTCAGTAAAGATGTATGAAAGGCGTTAGGAATTCTCAAAGACGGTGGCAGCTTGACTTTGTATGACACAGGGTTGAGTACCTTTACAATGGGAAATGGACCAATAAACCTGGGAGCAAATTTCTTAGAAGGAACTTTGAACTTGAGATTGCGCGTAGAAATCCAAACTTGGTCTCCCACTTTGTAATTCGGTACAGCTTTACGTTTTCTATCTGCAAAAGATTTATAACGAGCGGAAGTTTTGACCAAGGACTTACGTACACAACTCCAGATGCTAGATAGACGTTGAAGCTCTTGATCTGCCGCTGGGACCTCTAGGGCTGGCAATGGATGAAACTCTGGCACACGAGGATGAAATCCGAAGTTAATATAAAAGGGCGTAGATTCTGAAGATGAATGGAAGAGATTATTATGAGCAAATTCTGCCAATGGAAGGTAGTCAACCCAGTCATCCTGTGAGGACGATATATATAGCCGGAGAAATGTTTCAAGGTCTTGGTTGACTCTCTCAGTTTGTCCATCTGTCTGAGGATGATATGCAGAAGAAAAGTTCAACTTGACATTTAAAGATGAACAAAGCGACCTCCAAAACTTGGCCACAAACTGTGTTCCCCGATCAGAGATAATTTCTCGAGGAAGGCCATGCAACTTGAAGATTTCAGAGAAGAACAATCTGGCTAGTAAAGGGGCTGATGGTAACCCAGTTAATGAAATGAAATGTGCCATTTTCGAAAATCGATCCACTATCACCCAAATGGTATTTCGCCCTTTTGATGGAGGTAGATCGGTCACGAAATCCATTGAGATATGAGTCCATGGTTGTTTGGGTATGGATAGTGGATGTAGTAGACCTGGTGGAGAACTTCTTGGACTCTTATGTTGGGCACATTTAGGACATGCTGCTATAAACTCTTGGACATCGGCTTTGAGATGTGGCCACCAATAAGACTGTTGAATAAATTTGAGAGTCTTTAGAACCCCAGGATGACCCATGAAGGAAGAGGAGTGAGCCCAGGTAAGCAGCCGTTTTCGAAGACTTGTGGCGACAAAGGTCTTGCCAAGCGGAGGAACTGGAGAGGTTCGAGTCATTAAAAAGGACGTAGGATTCACAATGGCTTGATTCGTGGTAGCATCGTTTAATTCAGAAGAAGCAAAGGACCGGGAAAGGGCATCTGCCTTTTTGTTCTGAGACCCTGGACGATAGGTGAGTTTGAAATCAAATCGTGAGAAGAAAAGCGCCCATCGAGCTTGTCGTGGATTCAAACACTGAGCTGACTGCAGATACAGAAGATTCTTATGATCAGTATAAACTGTAATGCGATGTTGAGCTCCTTCTAGAAGGTATCTCCACTCCTCAAATGCCAACTTGATGGCAAGTAACTCTTGCTCACCGATTGCATAATTACGTTCTGCCGGGAGGAACTTACGGGAGAAATATCCACAGGGATGGACCTTTTTATCTTCAAAGACTTGTGACAACACAGCTCCTACTGCTTCTGTAGATGCATCCACCTCTAGTAGAAAGGGACGATTCAAATCAGGCTGTCGAAGAATGGGGGCTGACACAAAGGCTTGCTTTAAATCAGAGAAGGCTTTGATTGCTTCAGAAGACCAGTTCGTAGGATTTGCTCCCTTGCGAGTTAGGGCTGTGATGGGAGCAGCTAACGTAGAATAATTCTTGATGAATCTCCTATAGAAATTCGCAAAGCCAAGAAATCGCTGAATCCCCTTGAGAGTTGAAGGAGTGGACCAATCTCGGATAGCTTGTACCTTACCTGGATCCATACATAGCTCTGATCCAGAAATGATGTAACCAAGGAACGGTATGGAAGATACTTCAAAAGTGCACTTCTCTAACTTACAATAAAGTTGATTTTTCCTCAGACGTGTCAGAACCTCTTTAACTTGGTGACGGTGAGACTTTAGATCCTTAGAGAATATTAGGATATCATCCAGGTACACTACTAGACACTTGTAGAGAAGATCACGAAAAAGTTCATTCACATAGCTTTGAAAAACTGCAGGTGCATTACAAAGACCAAAGGGCATTACGAGGTATTCGTAATGCCCATCCCGGGTATTAAAAGCAGTCTTCCACTCGTCCCCTGCACGGATGCGGATTAAATTGTAGGCCCCTCGGAGATCCAGTTTTGTAAACACAGTAGCTCCCTTTACCCGGTCAAATAATTCTGGAATTAAGGGTAATGGATACTTGTTTTTCACAGTGATCTCATTGAGTCCACGGTAATCTATGCATGGTCGTAACCCACCGTCCTTCTTCTTAACGAAAAAGAATCCGGCTCCTGCAGGTGAAGAAGATGGTCTGATAAATCCTTTGATTAGATTTTCCTGTATATAGTCAGACATAGCTTGCGTCTCTGGGATGGATAGCGGATAGATTCGTCCCCTAGGAGGGGTTTTGCCTGGAACCAGGACGATTGGGCAGTCCCATTCGCGGTGAGGAGGTAGAGAGTCTGCTGCTTGTTTACTGAAAACATCTGCAAAAGATTGATACACCGGAGGTAGGTCGGGAAGGCTAATTGACCGGAGAGGTACAATTGAGGCTAAACAGTCCTTGGTACAAGATTTACCCCACGAAAGGACTTCCATGGTTTGCCAATTGAGTTGAGGATTATGTTTCTGCAGCCAAGGTAAACCAAGTATCACATCTTGAGAGGCTTTGGGAATCACGTAGAAGGAGAGGTATTCGGAATGGAGCACACCAACTTTCATCTTGAGACATACGGTTCGATGAGTAATTATACCATCTGGAATTCGACTTCCATCCACTGCTGTAACGGCAACTGCTGCTTCCAGAGGCATGGTTTGAACTTTAGACCGCATGACAAAGGCTGAGGAGATGAAGTTCTCGGCTGCCCCGGAATCTAGGAGGGCTGAAACCTTCACTGTAGAACTTGGAACTTCTAATTGAATAGACAAGGTCGGCTCTTTCCCAGAACGTGGTTCTAAAGTAACTCCTAGCTTAAGCTCCCTTGAATAAGCTAGGAGCGAGAGTTTTCCAGGCCGGAGTTTGCAGGATTTAACTAAATGTTCGGAGGACCCACAGTACATGCAGAGGTTACCCTGTCGACGATGAAGTCGTTCCTCCTCTGTGAGGCGAGAGCGCCTAATCTGCATAGGTTCTTCTGTTGTTACCGGCGACTGTGATGAAGAATCTTGTCGAGGCCTAGGATGATAACGTGGACTAGATCGCTCTGTCCTGGATTTCTCTAAAAAGATCGCTCTCTGTAGCGTAGGTCAAGTTTGTTACAGAGAGAAATCAATTCATCCAGTGTAGTAGGCACATCCCGGATGGTTAAATCATCCTTGATTTTCTCTGAAAGTCCATTCCAAAACGCGGCGATCAGGGCCTCCTCATTCCAATTTAACTCTGAAGACAACGTACGAAACTGAATAATATATTGACTGACAGGACGTAAACCTTGACGCAGACGGAGAATCTCTAAAGATGCTGAGGTGGTTCTGCCTGGTTCGTCAAAGATTCTCCGGAAGGATGATACGAACTCCTTGTAATTAGAGAGGATAGGATCACCTCTTTCCCATAATGGAGATGCCCACTCCAGAGCCTGACCGGAGAGGAGGGCAATAATATATGCAACCTTAGAACGAGCTGATGGGAAACTGGCGGACAACAGTTCAAACTGGATCTCGCATTGATTCAGGAATCCTCTGCAAAGTTTTGGGGTTCCGTCAAACTTACTTGGAGAGGGTAACTGCAAACAGGACGTAGGTAGCGTCTCAGGAGAAGCTGTAGTGGTAACTGGGACAACTGGAGTTGGAATCTGGACTAGAGACGTTTTAATAGCTGTATGAAGAATCTCTAAACGGTCTGCCATAGTTTGCATAAACTGCACTATTTGTGTCTGTATAGACTCCTGGTTTTCCAGACGGGAAAGGATATCTGAGGTAGCACCGCCTCCTGCGAATTGGTCACTTGACGGATCCATGTGGCCAGTGCTTACTGTCAGGTCCGGGTGTTTTTGTGAATCCGTAAACCCTGAACCAACCACAGGTGTAGGTGCTGGTGGGAAATGAAAGCAGGGAGGACGAAGGAAGTTCCGTTTCATATTTTATTAGAAATAACAATTCAGTAAGGTGTTAAATGGCAAGTTGTTAATCATCATATTATACTGAAGTATTGCAGGAATGGCAGAAACAATATGCAGGATAACACTCAAAAGATAAATAAAAGAAATGTTCATGAAACTGTATGCAAAACAAGCTGATGAATAAATGTAGAATTGTCCAAATATAAACAAGCTTTGATGCTGAACTGCAGAATGTGTTTAACTGGTTAATGCAGACATGAAGAAATAACTGTAAGGGTTCGCAATGGAGTTTTGAGAGTTAACTGAGAGACTGTGAAGAATTATCCTTGTAATGACAACATAACAAATAAAAAGTTCTGAATTGGGTTACTTGCGGGTTCCAGAGATCACTGTGAAACTGTAGTAGATGACAAGGTGATGAATGGGTTAAATGCAGAGTTGAACAAACGAACAGCTGAGAGAAACAGAATCCTCCAGACTTTGAATGATAGGCAGACTGACAAGGTAACCTCATGCAGGACACTGGGAATCCAACTATTTCCAATAGGAGTGCAATTAACTGACAGCACAGCGGGGAGCCAGGGGATCTTTCAGCAGTGAAGGCTGCAGACGGACCTCTGGGAACGGAGGCGATATCTGGACCACGGGAATCACACAGGAATGCACGGAGAGAGTTCAGAGCTAGAGCACAGCTTTGATACAACAAAGCACTGGCCCAGAGTGACATAATCCCAGCCTACTTAAAGGCAGCACAAGCACGGGATTGGCTTACACCTGCCCACAGGTGTTTTCACAAGTGCTCAGTATTAGCTATTTGGTCTCCAACATGGCCACCTCCTATACAGCAGACACACCGCAGTGCCTTAGGCCATTTGGTCCCCGCACTCACAGTTCCCAGACTCTGCATTACCTGTGCCATTGATCACGCCATGTCCCCACACGGGCGCACAGCACCGCGAGCAACCGCACTGGCAACGGATGAACCCCAGAACCCGCAAAGGTGAGAGACCGGTTCGTGACAAAGTACAGGTGACCATATCTTGAATATAAAATAAATACATTTAAACATGTAATCCTACAATTGTGCACAGAGCACTATATATGACATGTTAAAACACATCATTAAACAAACTTTTAAACAGTCCGCGCCCAGCGCCGTAAGTACGTTTAACAGTGACGCCAAGCACCCATTGTCCCTTAATATGGCGCCGGGCACGAGGGTTGACCCGTCAAGTGCCGCAGCGGCCATTGTCCACGTGGGCTGGGGTCTCTCCGGCCACACTATGCTTAATGGTTTAGGGGGTAGATAGGAGCGTAGTACCTGCCTATCTGTGTTCCTACGGCTTTTATAAATATCTTAAAAATATTTTATGGTGTTGTACTTGTGAATTCTGTCTCACTCATACGGAAATCTCATTGTTTGTTCATACGTGAATATTTAATGATAATAAATTCAATTCAATTCAATACTCTATTACCCCTATATCTACCCCTACTCTACTGCCCCTATATCTACACCTACTCTTATAATATCTACCCCTACTCTATTACCCCTATATCTACCCCTACTCTTATTATATCTACCCTTACTCTATTACCCCTATATCTACCCCTACTCTACTGCCCCTATATCTACCCCTACTCTACTGCCCCTATATCTACCCTTACTCTATCTCCCCTATATCTACCCCAACTCTACTGCCCCTATATCTACCCCTACTCTACTGCCCCTATATCTACCCCTACTCTACTGCCCCTATATCTACCCCTACTCTACTGCCCCTATATCTACCCCACTCTACTGCCCCTATATCTACCCCTACTCTATTACCCCTATATCTACCCCTACTCTATTACCCCTATATCTACCCCAACTCTATTACCCCTATATCTACCCCTACACTACTGCTCCTATATCTACCCCTACTCTATTACCCCTATATCTACCCCTACTCTACTGACCCTATATCTACCCCTACTCTACTGCCCCTATATCTACCCCTACTCTTTTTATATCTACCCCTACTCTACTGCCCCTATATTTACCCCTACTCTTATATATCTACCCCTACTCTACTGCCCCTATATCTACCCCTACTCTATCTCCCCTATATCTACTCCTACTCTACTGCCCCTATATCTACCCCTACTCTTATTATATCTACCCCTACACTACTGCCCCTATATCTACCTCTACTCTTATATATCTACCCCTACTCTATTACCCCTATATCTACCCCTACTCTATTACCCCTATATCTACCCCGACTCTACTGCCCCTATATCTACCCCTACTCTATTACCCCTATATCTACCCCTACTCTATCTCCCCTATATCTACCCCTACTCTACTGCCCCTATATCTACCCCTACTCTATCTCCTCTATATCTACCCCTACTCTTATTATATCTACCCCTACTCTACTGCCCCTATATCTACCCCTACTCTTATTATATCTACCCCTACTCTACTGCCACTATACCTACCCCTACTCTTATATCTACTCCCTACTCAATTGCCCCTATATCTACCCCTACTCTATTGTCCCTATATCTACCCCTACTCTTATTATATCTACCCCTACTCTATTATCCCTATATCTACCCCTACTCTTATATCTACCCCTACTCTATTACTCCTATATCTACCCCTACTCTTATATCTACCCCTACTCTATTGCCCCTATATCTACCCCTACTCTTATATCTACCCCTACTCTACTGCCCCTATATCTACCCCTACTCTATTACCCCTATACCTACCTCTACTCTTATAATATCTACCCCTTCTCTACTACCCCTATATCTACCCCTACTCTATTACCCCTATATCTATCCCTACTCTATTACCCCTATATCTACCCCTACTCTTATAATATCTACCCCTACTCTGTTACCCCTATATCTACCCCTACTCTATTACCTCTATATCTACCCCTACTCGTATTATATCTATCCCTACTCTAATACCCCTATATCTACCCCTACTCTTATTATATCTACCCCTACTCTATTACCCCTAGATCTACCCCTACTCTTATAATGTCTACCCCTACTCTTATAATGTCTACCCCTACTCTATTACCCCTATATCTACCTCTACTCTTATTATATCTACCCCTACTCTATTACCCCTATATCTACCCCTACTCTTATTATATCTACCCCATCTCTATTACCCCTATATCTACCCCTACTCGTATTATATCTGCCCCTACTCTATTATCCCTTTATCTACCCCTACTCTTATAATGTCTACCCCTACTCTATTAGCCCTATATCTACCCCTACTCTTATTATATCTACCCCTACTCTATTACCCCTATATCTACCCCTACTCTTATTATATCTACCCCTACTATATTACCCATATATCTACCCCTACTCCTATTATATCTACCCCTACTATATTACCCCTACATCTACCTCTACTTTTATTATATCTACCCCTACTCTATTACTCCTATATCTACCCCTACTCTTATAATGTCTACCCCTACTCTATTACCCCTTTATCTACCCCTACTCTACTGCCCCTATATCTACCCCTACATCTACCTCTACTCTTATTATATCTACCCCTACTCTATTACCCCTATATCTACCCCTACTCTTATTATATCTACCCTTACTCTATTACCCCTATATCTACCCCTACTCTTATTATATCTACCCCTACTCTATTATCCCTATATCTACCCCTACTCTTATAATCTCTACCCCTACTCTATTACCCCTATATCTACCCCTACTCTTATTATATCTACCCCTACTCTATTACCCCTATATCTACCCCTACTCTTATTATATCTACCCCTACTCTATTACCCCTATATCTACCCCTACTCTTGTTATATCTACCCCTACTATATTACCCATATATCTACCCCTACTCTTATTATATCTACCCCTACTATATTACCCATATATCTACCCCTACTCTTATATATCTACCCCTACTCTTATTATATCTACCCCTACTATATTACCCCTACATCTACCTCTACTTTTATTATATCTACCCCTACTCTATTACCCCTAATCTACCCATAATCTTATTATATCTGCCCCTACTCTATTACCCCTATATCTACCCCTACTCTTATTATATCTACCCCTACTCTATTACCCCTATATCTACCCCTACTGTTATTATATCTACCCCTACTCTATTACCGCTATATCTACCCCTACTCTTATAATGTCTACCCCTACTCTATTACCCCTATATCTACCCCTACTCTACTGCCCCTATATCTACCCCTACTCTATTACCCCTATATCTACCTCTACTCTTATTATATCTACCCCTACTCTATTACCCCTATATCTACCCCTACTCTTATTATATCTACCCTTACTCTATTACCCCTATATCTACCACTACTCTTATTATATCTACCCCTACTCTATTACCCCTATATCTACCCCTACTCTTATTATATCTGCCCCTACTCTATTACCCCTATATCTACCCCCACTCTTATAATGTCTACCCCTACTCTATTACCCCTATATCTACCACTACTCTTATTATATTTACCCCTACTCTATTACCCCTATATCTACCCCTACTCTTATAATGTCTACCCCTACTCTATTACCCCTATATCTACCCCTACTCTTATTATATCTACCCCTACTCTATTACCCCTATATCCCTACTTTTATTAAATCTGCCCCTACTCTATTATCCATATAGCTACCCCTACTCTTATTATATCTACCCCTACTCTATTACCCCTATAGCTACCCCTACTCTTATTATAACTGCCCCTACTCTATAACCCTATATCTGCCCCTACTCTATTACCCTATATCTGCCCCTACTCTATTACCCCAAAATAAAATTGATAACACATTTGAAACAATTATTTGTACAGTAGCTGGCATTAACCAAATGGATATTTATCACTAATTTATCAACGCTAAGGGGTGTATGGGGCTCATTCCGAGTTGATCGCTAGCTGCGTTCAGTCGCTGTGCAGCGTTGAGGCAAAAAAAGGCACTTCTGAGCATGCGTATGTGGCGCAATGTGCACACGCGAAGTACTATTACAACGAACGATGTAGTTTCACACAGGGTCTAGCGTAGCTTTTCAGTTGCACTGCTGGCCGCAGAGTGATTGACATGAAGTGGGCGTTTCTGGGTGTCAGCTGACCGTTTTAAGGGAGTGTTGGGAAAAACGCAGGCATGCCAGGAAGAACGCAGGCGTGGCTGGGCGAACTCAGGGCGTGTTTGTGACGCCAAAACAGGAACTGAATAGTCTGAAGTGATCGCAAGCGCTGAGTAGGTTTTGAGCTACTCTAAAACTGCACAAAAAAAATTTGCCGCCGCTCTGCGATCCTTTCATTCGCACTTCTGCTAAGCTAAAATACACTACCAGTGGGCGGCGGCATAGCGTTTGCACGACTGCTAAAAACTGCTAGCGAGCGAACAACTCGGAATGACCCCCTATGTACTAAACCTTGCAGAGAGATAAAGAACCGGCCAATCAGCTCTTAACTGTCATTTTTCAAGCACAGCCTGTGACATGGCAATGAGGAGCTGATTGGTAATTTATCTCCGTCACTAAGTTATAATGCACAACACCCCTGATAGACAAACAGCCTGACACTTCCATGTACAGACACATGACCGCGCTTCAGCCAGCTCAGATCCTCCACGTGAAACGCCGTAATTCAGAGGATCTGAAGCGCGGTCCTGGCGCACAGAGGTCTCTCCCTGGCTCAGCACAGATGAGAGGACACACTCCTGTATTAGAAATGAAAGGGATAATAAGGGAGAGAGAAGGATACGTTCCCTCCTCCCAGGCCTGGCCCATACACTCCCGGATCAATACCTCCTGTCATTAGGTTCTGAGAGCTCTCTCCTGCTACCACTGGGATCTGCACATTAGATGGTAAGTGCTCCCCGCAGCAGCACCATGTCCACCACCCGCTCCTGCTCCAGGAGGACAAGCTCCACGTTCTGGTGCCTGTTCCCCCACGTCTGCCTGGTCTGTTCCCTGGTTGTGTATAGCATCATCGGAGCTGTTGTGTTCCAGCTACTGGAGGGCGCCGTCCACAACACAACATCGCAATTCACTAAACTACTGGATGAACTCTGGGATGTGTCTCATAACTCCAGTGTCAGCAACGGTAAGTTATCAAGACAACACAAATATACACACACAGCACAAATACACACACAGCACAGATATACACACTAACACAGCACAAATACACACACAGCACAGATATACACACTAACACAGCACAAATATACACACAGCACAGATATACACACTAACACAGCACAAATGTACACACAGCACAGATATACACACTAACACAGCACAAATATACACACTAACACAGCACAAATGTACACACAGCACAGATATACACACTAACACAGCACAGATATACACACTAACACAGCACAAATACACACACAGCACAGATATACACACTAACACAGCACAAATACACACACAGCACAGATATACACACTAACACAGCACAGATATACACACTAACACAGCACAAATGTACACACAGCACAGATATACACACTAACACAGCACAAATACACACACTAACACAGCACAAATACACACACAGCACAGATATACACACTAACACAGCACAAATACACACACAGCACATATATACACACTAACACAGCACAGATATACACACTAACACAGCACAAATGTACACACAGCACAGATATACACACTAACACAGCACAAATACACACACAGCACAGATATACACACTAACACAGCACAGATATACACACTAACACAGCACAAATGTACACACAGCACAGATATACACACTAACACAGCACAGATATACACACTAACACAGCACAAATACACACACAGCACAGATATACACACTAACACAGCACAAATACACACACAGCACAGATATACACACTAACACAGCACAGATATACACATTAACACAGCACAAATATACACACACAGCACAAATACACACACAGCACAGATATACACACTAACACAGCACAAATATACACACACAGCACAAATATACACACAGCACAGATATACACACTAACACAGCACAAATATACACACAGCTCAAATATACACACTAACACACAGCACAAATATACACACAGCACAAATATACACACACAGTACAAATATACACACACAGTACAAATACACACACAGCACAGATATACACACTAACACAGCACAAATACACACACAGCACAGATATACACACTAACACAGCACAAATATACACACAGCACAGATATACACACTAACACAGCACAAATGTACACACAGCACAGATATACACACTAACACAGCACAAATATACACACTAACACAGCACAAATGTACACACAGCACAGATATACACACTAACACAGCACAGATATACACACTAACACAGCACAAATACACACACAGCACAGATATACACACTAACACAGCACAAATACACACACAGCACAGATATACACACTAACACAGCACAGATATACACACTAACACAGCACAAATGTACACACAGCACAGATATACACACTAACACAGCACAAATACACACACTAACACAGCACAAATACACACACAGCACAGATATACACACTAACACAGCACAAATACACACACAGCACAGATATACACACTAACACAGCACAGATATACACACTAACACAGCACAAATGTACACACAGCACAGATATACACACTAACACAGCACAAATACACACACAGCACAGATATACACACTAACACAGCACAGATATACACACTAACACAGCACAAATGTACACACAGCACAGATATACACACTAACACAGCACAGATATACACACTAACACAGCACAAATACACACACAGCACAGATATACACACTAACACAGCACAAATACACACACAGCACAGATATACACACTAACACAGCACAGATATACACATTAACACAGCACAAATATACACACACAGCACAAATACACACACAGCACAGATATACACACTAACACAGCACAAATATACACACACAGCACAAATATACACACAGCACAGATATACACACCAACACAGCACAAATATACACACAGCTCAAATATACACACTAACACACAGCACAAATATACACACAGCACAAATATACACACACAGTACAAATACACACACAGCACAGATATACACACTAACACAGCACAAATACACACACAGCACAGATATACACACTAACACAGCACAGATATACACACTAACACAGCACAAATATACACACAGCACAAATACACACACAGCACAGATATACACACTAACACAGCACAAATGTACACACAGCACAAATATACACACTAACACACAGCACAAATATACACACAGCACAAATATACACACTAACACAGCACAAATACACACTAACACAGCACAAATACACACACAGCACAAATATACACACTAACACAGCACAAATACACACACACACACAGCACAAATACACACACAGCACAAATATACACACTAACACAGCACAAATACACACACACACACACAGCACAAATATACACACAGCACAAATATATACACTAACACAGCACAAATACACACACACACACACACACACACAGCACAAATACACACACAGCACAAATATACACACTAACACAGCACAAATACACACACACAGCACAAATATACACACTAACACACAGCACAAATATACACACAGCACAAATATACACACTAACACACACAGTACAAATATACACACAGCACAAATATACACACTAACACACAGCACAAATATACACACAGCACAAATATACACACTAACACACACAGCACAAATATACACACAGCACAAATATACACACTAACACACAGCACAAATATACACACAGCACAAATATACACACTAACACACAGCACAAATATACACACAGCACAGATATACACACTAACACACAGCACAAATATACACACAGCACAGATATACACACTAACACACACAGTACAAATATACACACACAGTACAAATATACACACAGCACAAATATACACACTAACACAGCACAAATACACACACAGCACAAATATACACACAGCACAAATATACACACTAACACAGCACAAATACACACACACAGCACAAATACACACACAGCACAAATATACACACTAACACAGCACAAATACACACACACACACAGCACAAATATACACACTAACACACAGTACAAATATACACACTAACACACAGCACAAATACACACACAGCACAGATATACACACTAACACAGCACAAATATACACACACAGCACAAATATATACACTAACACAGCACAAATACACACACACACACACACACACACACACACACACACACACACAGCACAAATACACACACAGCACAAATATACACACTAACACAGCACAAATACACACACACAGCACAAATATACACACTAACACACAGCACAAATATACACACAGCACAAATATACACACTAACACACACAGTACAAATATACACACAGCACAAATATACACACTAACACACAGCACAAATATACACACAGCACAAATATACACACTAACACACACAGCACAAATATACACACAGCACAAATATACACACTAACACACAGCACAAATATACACACAGCACAAATATACACACTAACACACAGCACAAATATACACACAGCACAGATATACACACTAACACACAGCACAAATATACACACAGCACAGATATACACACTAACACACACAGTACAAATATACACACACAGTACAAATATACACACAGCACAAATATACACACTAACACAGCACAAATACACACACAGCACAAATATACACACAGCACAAATATACACACTAACACAGCACAAATACACACACACAGCACAAATACACACACAGCACAAATATACACACTAACACAGCACAAATACACACACACACACAGCACAAATATACACACTAACACACAGTACAAATATACACACTAACACACAGCACAAATACACACACAGCACAGATATACACACTAACACAGCACAAATATACACACACAGCACAAATATACACACTAACACACAGCACAAATATACACAGCACAAATATACACACTAACACACACAGTACAAATATACACACACAGTACAAATATACACACAGCACAAATATACACACTAACACACACATCATAACTATACACACTAACACAGCACAAATACACACACACAGCACAAATATACACACTAACACACAGCACAAATATACACACAGCACAAATATACACACTAACACACACAGTACAAATATACACACACAGTACAAATATACACACAGCACAAATATACACACTAACACACACAGCATAAATATACACATTAGCACACACACACACACACACACACACACACACACACACACACACACACCACAAATATACAGGGTGATTCAAAAGTCGCAGTACACCCTTTTGTCTCAAAAACTGTGCAGGAAATGGGAAAACTGAATACTCCAGTAAGGTATGGGTGAGGTGGGCTATCTTTTAGGGTATGTACCGAACATGGGCGCCATCTTGAAATCGGCCATCGTAAATCTAAGTTAGTTTTTTCAAATGGGAAGGGTGTCGTGTAACATGTCAAACAGCATCAGAATTAGCTGAAACGTTTATTGCAGCAAACAGATGTAAAACAGCAGCTATGGGGGGTCATTCCGAGTTGATCGCTCGTTAATTTTTTTTCGAAACGGAGCGATTAGTCGCTAATGCGCATGCGCAATGTCCGCAGTGCGACTGCGCCAAGTAAATTTGCTATTAAGTTTGGTATTTTACTCACGACATTACAAGGTTTTTTCTTCGTTCTGGTGATCGTAGTGTGATTGACAGGAAGTGGGTGTTTCTGGGCGGAAACTGGCCGTTTTATGGGTGTGTGCGAAAAAACGCTGCCGTTTCTGGGAAAAACGCGGGAGTGGCTGGAGAAACGGAGGAGTGTCTGGGCGAACGCTGGGTGTGTTTGTGACGTCAAACCAGGAACGAAACTGACTGAACTGATCGCAGTGGCAGAGTAAGTCTCGAGCTACTCAGAAACTGCTAAGAAGTGTCTATTCGCAAATCTACTAATCTTTCGTTCGCAAATCTACTATGCTAAAATTCACTCCCAGTAGGCGGCGGCTTGGCTTGTGCAAAGCTGCTAAAAGCAGCTTGCGAGCGAACAACTCGGAATGGGGGCCATGGTTCTAAAGTTACACCACTTTTTTTGTTGCAGGTAAGTGAAGATGGCTTTGACAAAAGAGGAGAGAATTGAGGTCATTTTGATGTCTGGAGAATGAAGTTTCCATGTCATAGCTGCAGATTTTAACAACCGGCACCCAGAGAGACCTCCAATTTCACATAACACTGTCAGGTGCCTAATTTGCAAATTCCGAGAAACTGGGACTGTGGCTGACAAGTGACGGAGTGGTCGTCCAAAAAGTGCTACTGACGAGACAACCTCAGCAATGGTTTTGGCATCCTTCATGAAGAGCCCACAATGCAGCACATGACGTTTGTCAGCAGAATGTGGAATCAGCCAGTCATTGATCGTACGAATCCTTCATGCCATCGATGGCATCCATTCAAGATCCAGCTACTCCAGTACCTAGCGATGGATGACCCAGACAGACGTATGCAGTTTTACACGTGGGCCTTAGAGCAACATCAACTGGATCCCTCTTTTGCACGAGGCATCTTGTTCAGTGATGAGGCAAACATTTATGTCAGTGGTGAAGTTACCCGTCACAGCCACAGGATGTCATAGCTGCAGATTTTAACAACCGGCACCCAGAAAGACCTACAGATATCAAAATGACCTCAATTCTCTCCTCTTTTGTCAAAGCCATCTTCACTTACCTGCAACAAAAAAAGTGCTGTAACTTCTGGACCATAACTGCGATTTCACATCTGTTTGCAGCAATAAACTTTTCAGCAAAGTCTGATGTTGTTTGACATGTTACGCAACACCCTTCTGTTTTCCCATTTCCTGCACAGTTTTTGGAAAAAAAAGGGTGTACTGCGACTTTTGAATCAACCTGTACACACACACGGCACAAATATACACACTAATAAACAACACAAATATACACACAGCACAAATATGCACACTAACACACACACACACACACACACACACACACACACAACACAAATATACACACATGCGCAGCACAAATATACACACTAACACACAACACAAATATACACTAACACTTTCTTGAATCATGGTGCCCTAGAGTGTTAGTATTTTTTTTTAACTGCACCCCTAGGCCAGCGCAGATTGTGTTATATGTGGTGGTGGCAGGACTGCTCCTCTGTGTGTTATATGTCACCGGTGGGGTCAGTGATGTGGTGGTGGCAGGACTGCTCCTCTGTGTGTTATATGTCACCGGTGGGGTCAGTGATGTGGTGGTGGCAGGACTGATCTCCTGTGTGTTATATGTCACCGGTGGGGTCAGTGATGTGGTGGTGGACAGGACTGATCTCCTGTGTGTTATATGTCACTGGTGGGGTCAGTGATGTGGTGGTGGCAGGACTGCTCCTCTGTGTGTTATATGTCACCGGTGGGGTCAGTGATGTGGTGGTGGCAGGACTGCTCCTCTGTGTGTTATATGTCACCGGTGGGGTCAGCGATGTGGTGGTGGACAGGACTGATCTCCTGTGTGTTATATGTCACCGGTGGGGTCAGTGATGTGGTGGTGGTGGCAGGACTGCTCTCCTGTGTGTTATATGTCACCGGTGGGGTCAGTGATGTGGTGGTGGACAGGACTGATCTCCTGTGTGTTATATGTCACCGGTGGGGTCAGTGATGTGGTGGTGGTGGCAGGACTACTCTCCTGTGTGTTATATGTCACTGGTGGGTCAGCGATGTGGTGGTGGCAGGACTGCTCCTCTGTGTGTTATATGTCACCGGTGGGGTCAGCGATGTGGTGGTGGACAGGACTGCTCCTCTGTGTGTTATATGTCACCGGTGGGTCAGCGATGTGGTGGTGGTGGCAGGACTGCTCTCCTGTGTGTTATATGTCACCGGTGGGGTCAGCGATGTGGTGGTGGCAGGACTGCTCTCCTGTGTGTTATATGTCACCGGTGGGGTCAGCGATGTGGTGGTGGACAGGACTGCTCTTCTGTGTGTTATATGTCACCGGTGGGTCAGCGATGTGGTGGTGGTGGCAGGACTGCTCTCCTGTGTGTTATATGTCACCGGTGGGGTCAGCGATGTGGTGGTGGTGGCAGGACTGCTCTCCTGTGTGTTATATGTCACTGGTGGGGTCAGCGATGTGGTGGTGGACAGGACCGCTCCTCTTTGTGTTATATGTCACCGGTGGGTCAGCGATGTGGTGGTGGTGGCAGGACTGCTCTCCTGTGTGTTATATGTCACCGGTGGGGTCAGCGATGTGGTGGTGGTGGCAGGACTGCTCTCCTGTGTGTTATATGTCACCGGTGGGGTCAGCGATGTGGTGGTGGCAGGACTGCTCTCCTGTGTGTTATATGTCACCGGTGGGGTCAGTGATGTGGAGGTGGACAGGACTGATCTCCTGTGTGTTATATGTCACCGGTGGGGTCAGCGATGTGGTGGTGGACAGGACCGCTCCTCTTTGTGTTATATGTCACCGGTGGGTCAGCGATGTGGTGGTGGTGGCTGGACTGCTCTCCTGTGTGCTATATGTCACCGGTGGGGTCAGTGATATGGTGGTGGACAGGACTGATCTCCTGTGTGTTATATGTCACCGGTGGGGTCAGTGATGTGGTGGTGGACAGGACTGCTCTCCTGTGTGTTATATGTCACTGGTGGGTCAGCGATGTGGTGGTAGTGGCAGGACTGCTCTCCTGTGTGTTATATGTCACCGGTGGGGTCAGTGATGTGGTGGTAGTGGCAGGACTGATCTCCTGTGTGTTATATGTCACTGGTGGGTCAGCGATGTGTTGGTGGTGGCAGGACTGCTCTCCTGTGTGTTATATGTCACCGGTGGGGTCAGCGATGTGGTGGTGGACAGGACTGCTCCTCTGTGTGTTATATGTCACCGGTGGGTCAGCGATGTGGTGGTGGTGGCAGGACTGCTCTCCTGTGTGTTATATGTCACCGGTGGGGTCAGCGATGTGGTGGTGGCAGGACTGCTCTCCTGTGTGTTATATGTCACCGGTGGGGTCAGCGATGTGGTGGTGGCAGGACTGCTCTCCTGTGTGTTATATGTCACCGGTGGGGTCAGCGATGTGGTGGTGGCAGGACTGCTCTCCTGTGTGTTATATGTCACCGGTGGGGTCAGCGATGTGGTGGTGGCAGGACTGCTCTCCTGTGTGTTATATGTCACCGGTGGGGTCAGCGATGTGGTGGTGGCAGGACTGCTCTCCTGTGTGTTATATGTCACCGGTGGGGTCAGCGATGTAATGGTGGACAGGACTGCTCTCCTGTGTGTTATATGTCACCGGTGGGGTCAGCGATATGGTGATGGCAGGACTGATCTCCTGTGTGTTATATGTCACTGGTGGGTCAGCGATGTGGTGGTAGTGGCAGGACTGATCTCCTGTGTGTTATATGTCACTGGTGGGTCAGCGATGTGTTGGTGGTGGCAGGACTGCTCTCCTGTGTGTTATATGTCACCGGTGGGGTCAGCTATGTGGTGGTGGACAGGACTGCTCCTCTGTGTGTTATATGTCACCGGTGGGTCAGCGATGTGGTGGTGGTGGCAGGACTGCTCTCCTGTGTGTTATATGTCACCGGTGGGGTCAGCGATGTGGTGGTGGCAGGACTGCTCTCCTGTGTGTTATATGTCACCGGTGGGGTCAGCGATGTGGTGGTGGCAGGACTGCTCTTCTGTGTGTTATATGTCACCGGTGGGTCAGCGATGTGGTGGTGGTGGCAGGACTGCTCTCCTGTGTGTTATATGTCACCGGTGGGGTCAGCGATGTGGTGGTGGTGGCAGGACTGCTCTCCTGTGTGTTATATGTCACCGGTGGGGTCAGCGATGTGGTGGTGGCAGGACTGCTCTCCTGTGTGTTATATGTCACCGGTGGGGTCAGCGATGTGGTGGTGGTGGCAGGACTGCTCTCCTGTGTGTTATATGTCACTGGTGGGGTCAGCGATGTGGTGGTGGACAGGACCGCTCCTCTTTGTGTTATATGTCACCGGTGGGTCAGCGATGTGGTGGTGGTGGCAGGACTGCTCTCCTGTGTGTTATATGTCACCGGTGGGGTCAGCGATGTGGTGGTGGTGGCAGGACTGCTCTCCTGTGTGTTATATGTCACCGGTGGGGTCAGCGATGTGGTGGTGGCAGGACTGCTCTCCTGTGTGTTATATGTCACTGGTGGGGTCAGCGATGTGGTGGTGGCAGGACTGCTCTCCTGTGTGTTATATGTCACTGGTGGGGTCAGCGATGTGGTGGTGGTGGCAGGACTACTCTCCTGTGTGTTATATGTCACCGGTGGGGTCAGCGATGTGGTGGTGGTGGCAGGACTGCTCTCCTGTGTGTTATATGTCACCGGTGGGGTCAGTGATGTGGTGGTGGCAGGACTGCTCTCCTGTGTGTTATATGTCACCGGTGGGGTCAGTGATGTGGTGGTGGCAGGACTGCTCCTTTGTGTTATATGTCACCGGTGGGGTCAGCGATGTGGTGGTGGCAGGACTGCTCTTCTGTGTGTTACATGTCACCGGTGGGTCAGCGATGTGGTGGTGGTGGCAGGACTGCTCTCCTGTGTGTTATATGTCACCGGTGGGGTCAGCGATGTGGTGGTGGTGGCAGGACTGCTCTCCTGTGTGTTATATGTCACTGGTGGGGTCAGCGATGTGGTGGTGGTGGCAGGACTACTCTCCTGTGTGTTATATGTCACCGGTGGGGTCAGCGATGTGGTGGTGGTGGCAGGACTGCTCTCCTGTGTGTTATATGTCACCGGTGGGGTCAGCGATGTGGTGGTGGTGGCAGGACTGCTCTCCTGTGTGTTATATGTCACCGGTGGGGTCAGCGATGTGGTGGTGGCAGGACTGCTCTCCTGTGTGTTATATGTCACCGGTGGGGTCAGCGATGTGGTGGTGGTGGCAGGACTGCTCTCCTGTGTGTTATATGTCACCGGTGGGGTCAGCGATGTGGTGGTGGACAGGACTGCTCTCCTGTGTGTTATATGTCACCGGTGGGTCAGCGATGTGGTGGTGGTGGCAGGACTGCTCTCCTGTGTGTTATATGTCACCGGTGGGGTCAGCGATGTGGTGGTGGACAGGACTGCTCTTCTGTGTGTTATATGTCACCGGTGGGTTAGCGATGTGGTGGTGGCAGGACTACTCTCCTGTGTGTTATATGTCACCGGTGGGGTCAGCGATGTGGTGGTGGCAGGACTGCTCTCCTGTGTGTTATATGTCACTGGTGGGGTCAGCGATGTGGTGGTGGCAGGACTGCTCTCCTGTGTGTTATATGTCACTGGTGGGGTCAGCGATGTGGTGGTGGCAGGACTGCTCTCCTGTGTGTTATATGTCACTGGTGGGGTCAGCGATGTGGTGGTGGTGGCAGGACTACTCTCCTGTGTGTTATATTTCACCGGTGGGGTCAGCGATGTGGTGGTGGCAGGACTGCTCTCCTGTGTGTTATATGTCACTGGTGGGGTCAGCGATGTGGTGGTGGTGGCAGGACTACTCTCCTGTGTGTTATATGTCACCGGTGGGGTCAGCGATGTGGTGGTGGTGGCAGGACTGCTCTCCTGTGTGTTATATGTCACCGGTGGGGTCAGCGATGTGGTGGTGGTGGCAGGACTGCTCTCCTGTGTGTTATATGTCACCGGTGGGGTCAGCGATGTGGTGGTGGACAGGACTGCTCTTCTGTGTGTTATATGTCACCGGTGGGGTCAGCGATGTGGTGGTGGACAGGACTGCTCTTCTGTGTGTTATATGTCACCGGTGGGGTCAGTGATGTGGTGGTGGTGGCAGGACTGCTCTCCTGTGTGTTATATGTCACCGGTGGGTCAGCGATGTGGTGGTGGTGGCAGGACTGCTCTCCTGTGTGTTATATGTCACCGGTGGGGTCAGCGATGTGGTGGTGGTGGCAGGACTGCTCTCCTGTGTGTTATATGTCACCGGTGGGGTCAGCGATGTGGTGGTGGACAGGACTGCTCTTCTGTGTGTTATATGTCACCGGTGGGTCAGCGATGTGGTGGTGGTGGCAGGACTGCTCTCCTGTGTGTTATATGTCACCGGTGGGGTCAGCGATGTGGTGGTGGACAGGACTGCTCTTCTGTGTGTTATATGTCACCGGTGGGTCAGCGATGTGGTGGTGGTGGCAGGACTGCTCTCCTGTGTGTTATATGTCACTGGTGGGGTCAGCGATGTGGTGGTGGCAGGACTGCTCTCCTGTGTGTTATATGTCACTGGTGGGGTCAGCGATGTGGTGGTGGCAGGACTGCTCTCCTGTGTGTTATATGTCACTGGTGGGGTCAGCGATGTGGTGGTGGTGGCAGGACTACTCTCCTGTGTGTTATATGTCACCGGTGGGGTCAGCGATGTGGTGGTGGCAGGACTGCTCTCCTGTGTGTTATATGTCACCGGTGGGGTCAGCGATGTGGTGGTGGCAGGACTGCTCTCCTGTGTGTTATATGTCACCGGTGGGGTCAGCGATGTGGTGGTGGACAGGACTGCTCTCCTGTGTGTTATATGTCACCGGTGGGGTCAGCGATGTGGTGGTGGTGGCAGGACTGCTCTCCTGTGTGTTATATGTCTCCGGTGGGGTCAGCGATGTGGTGGTGGCAGGACTGCTCTCCTGTGTGTTATATGTCACTGGTGGGGTCAGCGATGTGGTGGTGGCAGGACTGCTCTCCTGTGTGTTTTATGTCACCGGTGGGGTCAGCGATGTGGTGGTGGACAGGACTGCTCTCCTGTGTGTTATATGTCACCGGTGGGGTCAGTGATGTGGTGGCAGTACTGCTCTCCTGTGTGTTATATGTCACCGGTGGGGTCAGCTATGTGGTGGTGGTGGCAGGACTGATCTCCTGTGTGTTATATGTCACCAGTGGGGTCAGCGATGTGGTGGTGGCAGGACTGCTCTCCTGTGTGTTATATGTCACCAGTGGGGTCAGCGATGTGGTGGTGGCAGGACTGCTCTCCTGTGCGTTATATGTCACCGGTGGGGTCAGTGATGTGGTGGTGGCAGGACTGCTCTCCTGTGTGTTATATGTCACCGGTGGGGTCAGCGATGTGGTGGTGGTGGCAGGACTGATCTCCTGTGTGTTATATGTCACCGGTGGGGTCAGTGATATGGTGGTGGCAGGACTGCTCTCCTGTTTGTTATATGTCACCGGTGGGGTCAGCGATATGGTGGTGGCAGGACTGCTCTCCTGTGTGTTATATGTCACCGGTGGGGTCAGCGATATGATGGTGGCAGGACTGCTCTCCTGTGTGTTATATGTCACCAGTGGGGTCAGCGATATGATGGTGGCAGGACTGCTCTCCTGTGTGTTATATGTCACTGGTGGGGTCAGCGATGTGGTGGTGGACAGGACTGCTCTCCTGTGTGTTATATGTCACCGGTGGGGTCAGCGATGTGGTGGTGGCAGGACTGCTCTCCTGTGTGTTATATGTCACCGGTGGGGTCAGCTATGTGGTGGTGGCAGGACTGCTCTCCTGTGTGTTATATGTCACCAGTGGGGTCAGCGATATGATGGTGGCAGGACTGCTCTCCTGTGTGTTATATGTCACTGGTGGGGTCAGCGATGTGGTGGTGGACAGGACTGCTCTCCTGTGTGTTATATGTCACCGGTGGGGTCAGTGATGTGGTGGCAGGACTGCTCTCCTGTGTGTTATATGTCACTGGTGGGGTCAGCGATGTGGTGGTGGACAGGACTGCTCTCCTGTGTGTTATATTTCACCGGTGGGGTCAGTGATGTGGTGGCAGGACTGCTCTCCTGTGTGTTATATGTCACCGGTGGGGTCAGTGATGTGGTGGTGAACGGGACTGCTCTCCTGTGTGTTATATGTCACCGGTGGGGTCAGCGATGTGGTGGTGGCAGGACTGCTCTCCTGTGTGTTATATGTCACCGGTGGGGTCAGCGATATGGTGGTGGCAGGACTGCTCTCCTGTTTGTTATATGTCACCGGTGGGGTCAGCGATGTGGTGGTGGCAGGACTGCTCTCCTGTGTGTTATATGTCACCGGTGGGGTCAGCGATATGGTGGTGGCAGGACTGCTCTCCTGTTTGTTATATGTCACCGGTGGGGTCAGCGATGTGGTGGTGGACAGGACTGCTCTCCTGTGTGTTATATGTCACCGGTGGGGTCAGCGATGTGGTGGTGGACAGGACTGCTCCTCTGTGTGTTATATGTCACCGGTGGGTCAGTGATGTGGTGGTGGACAGGACTGCTCTCCTGTGTGTTATATGTCACCGGTGGGGTCAGCTATGTGGTGGTGGCAGGACTGCTCTCCTGTGTGTTATATGTCACCGGTGGGGTCAGTGATGTGGTGGTGGCAGGACTACTCTCCTGTGTGTTATATGTCACCGGTGGGGTCAGCTATGTGGTGGTGGCAGGACTGCTCTCCTGTGTGTTATATGTCACCAGTGGGGTCAGCGATATGAAGGTGGCAGGACTGCTCTCCTGTGTGTTATATGTCACCGGTGGGGTCAGCGATGTGGTGGTGGCAGGACTGCTCTCCTGTGTGTTATATGTCACTGGTGGGGTCCAGCGATGTGGTGGTGGACAGGACTGCTCTCCTGTGTGTTATATGTCACCGGTGGGTCAGTGATGTGGTGGCAGGACTGCTCTCCTGTGTGTTATATGTCACCGGTGGGGTCAGCGATGTGGTGGTGGAAGGTCTGCTCTCCTGTGTGTTATATGTCACCGGTGGGGTCAGCGATGTGGTGGTGGCAGGACTGCTCTCCTGTGTGTTATATGTCACCGGTGGGGTCAGCGATGTGGTGGTGGACAGGACTGCTCTCCTGTGTGTTATATGTCACCAGTGGGGTCAGTGATGTGGTGGCAAGACTGCTCTCCTGTGTGTTATATGTCACCGGTGGGGTCAGTGATGTGGTGGTGGTGGACAGGACTGCTCTCCTGTGTGTTATATGTCACCGGTGGGGTCAGCGATGTGGTGGTGGACAGGACTGCTCTCCTGTGTGTTATATGTCACCGGTGGGGTCAGCGATGTGGTGGTGGCAGGACTGCACTCCTGTGTGTTATATGTCACCGGTGGGGTCAGTGATGTGGTGGTGGACAGGACTGCTCTCCTGTGTGTTATATGTCACCAGTGGGGTCAGTGATGTGGTGGCAGGACTGCTCTCCTGTGTGTTATATGTCATCGGTGGGGTCAGTGATGTGGTGGTGGCAGGACTGCTCTCCTGTGTGTTATATGTCACCGGTGGGGTCAGTGATGTGGTGGCAAGACTGCTCTCCTGTGTGTTATATGTCACCGGTGGGGTCAGCTATGTGGTGGTGGCAGGACTGCTCTCCTGTGTGTTATATGTCACCGGTGGGGTCAGCGATGTGGTGGTGGACAGGACTGCTCTCCTGTGTGTTATATGTCACCGGTGGGGTCAGTGATGTGGTGGCAGGACTGCTCTCCTGTGTGTTATATGTCACCGGTGGGGTCAGCGATGTGGTGGTGGAAGGTCTGCTCCTCTGTGTGTTATATGTTATGTTATGTTTAGCAGCTACCAGTGCTGGGTTTGCCTATCACATGGACCATAAATAATTTGATTTGGTCCTGGACCCCCTGCCCAGGGCACCCCTGATAGTGCCTCACTGCCCTAACACACACAAACCCTACTTAGCAACTTTCTGACTTCCCCATGTGGGAGGGGCAGTCCGGTCAGCACTGCAGGGGTGTGTGGCCTCATCCCTCATCACGGGTGGACAGTACGGTGATGCAGCGCAATCATATCATCATGCCCCCCCCTCCCACAATTCAATGACCAGATTACTGACATTGTATCCAGGGGCGTCAGAACATTTATAGGTTGATTGGGGGGGCTCACGATAGATCCTCATTTTGGTGGAGGCACTGGGTAGGAGGAGGCGATTCTAGGGTGGGGGGGGGTGGGGGGGGAGAAAAGGAGGCAGCACCATGGTGAGGAAGAGGCCGCACCATATAGATGAGACCGGGAGTCCCACTGATGAAGGCGCTGCAATGGGGGATAGAGAAGCCTGGGACTGCAGCACTGCGCCAGCAAACACCATCATGAGGCTGGCCCCCGGGACCTCTGGGGAGCAGGGAGGGACAGCAACAGAAATTTGGAGCCCAGTACACAGATATCTCTGCACACAGCCCCATCCCTCACCTGGAACCCATACCTACACATCCCACCCATCCACTGCCACCACAATTTCCCTTAGAGGAGCAGGAGAGAGATTGAGGGGAGTTAGAGAGAAAATAAGGGTGTCGTAGAGAGAGAGGGGGAGAGGGAGAGAGAGGGAGTGGGAGCGAGCAGGAGAGACTCTTACCTGACACATCACAGCCACAGGTCTGTCATGACGACAGGAACTTCTCTGCATTAGGCCACGCCCTGTAATCACGCGTGAATCGCGGCACTGCTCTGGGGCCTGGTATGGGGGGTGCACAGCCCTGATGAACTGGCTCGGGAGCAGGAGGGGCTGCACAGACACATCTTACACTGCAGCATTCTCATTATTAGACCTTAATCATTAATGACTTTGTACTGTATCAGTCATTTATTTCTCATCATACATTAAATATACAGTATTGTGGAAATGCTCAGTAACACTGCGATACTTGTTATTTTATTCAGGAAGGGAGAGCGCTGTAAGCCCCCCTCTGCTAGACAGTACACATACACCCTAACACAGACACACACCCCACAACGCAGATATCCACTAACACAGACACACACCCCACAGCGCATATATCTACTACCACACACACCCCACAACGCAGTTATCCACTAACACAGACACCCCACAGAGCTGAAATCCACTAACACACACAACTCACAACACATATATCCAGTAACACAGACACACACCCCACAGCGCATATATCTACTAACACAGACACACACCCCACAGCACAATATGTCTACTACCACACACCCCACAGTGCTTATATCCACTAACACAGACACACCCCACAGTGCAGATATCCACTAACACAGACACACCCCACAGTGCAGATATCCACTAACACAGACACAACCCACAGCGCAGATATCCACTAACACACACCCCACAGCACAGATATCCACTAACACAGACACACCCCTCAGCTCAGATATCCGCTAACACAGACACACCCCACAGCACAGATATCCACTAACACACACACCCCACAGACTTGAAATCCACTAATACACACACCTCACAACACATATATCCACTACCACAGACACACACCCCACAGCGCATATATCTACTAACACAGACACACACCCCACAGCTCAGATATCCGCTAACACAGACACACACACCACAGCGCAGATATCCAATACCACACACACCCCACAGTGCAGATGTCCACTAACACAGATACACCCCACAGCGCAGATATCCTCTAACACAGACACACACCCCATAGCTCAGATATCCACTAACACAGACACACACCCCACAGCACAGATATCCACTAACATAGACACACACTCCACAGCACAATATGTCTACTACCACCACCCCCACAGCGCTTATATCCACTAACACAGACACACCCCACAGTGCAGATATCCACTCACACAGACACACCCCACAGTGCAGATATCCACTAACACAGACACAACCCACAGCGCAGATATCCACTAACACACACCCCACAGCACAGATATCCACTAACACAGACACACCCCACAGCTCAGATATCCGCTAACACAGACACACCCCACAGCACAGATATCCACTAACACTCCCCATGTTGCAGATATCCACTAACACAGACACACGCAACACACACACACAGATATCCACTAACAGAGACACACGCCCCACAGCACAGATATCCACTAACACAGACACACACCACACAGCACAGATATCCACTAACACAGACACACACCCCACAGCGCAGATATCCAATACCACACACACCCCACAGCACAGATATACACTACCAGAGACACACACTACAGCACAGATATCCACTAACACAGACACACACCCCACAGTGCAGATATCCACTAACACAGACACACCCCCCATAGCGCAGATATCCGCAAACACAGACACCCCACAGCACAGATATCCACTAACACAGACCCCCCCCCCCCACAGCGCAGATATCCACTAACACAGAAACACACCCCACAGCGCAGAAATCCACTACCACAGACACAAACTCCACAGCGCAGAAATCCACTACCACAGACACAAACTCCACAGCGCAGAAATCCACTACCACAGACACAAACTCCACAGCGCAGAAATCCACTACCACAGACACACACCCCACAGCTCAGATATCCACTAACACCGACACACACCCCACAGCACAGATATCCACTAACACAGACACACACCCCACAGCGCAGATATCCACTAACACAGACATACACCCCACAGCACAGATATCCACTAACACCGACACACACCCCACAGCACAGATATCCACTAACACAGACACACCCCACAGTGCAGATATCCACTACCACAGACACACCCCACAGCACAGATATCCATTAACACAGACACAAACCCCACAGCGCTGATAGCCTCTAACACAGACACACACCCCACAGCACAGATATCCAATACCACAGACACACACCCCACAGCGCAGATATCCACTACCACAGACACACCCCACAGAACAGATATCCACTAACACAGACATACACCCCACAGCTCAGATATCCACTACCACAGACATAAACCCCACAGTGCAGATATCAACTAACACAGACAAACACCCCACGCCGCAGATATCCACTAACACAGACACACCCCACAGCACAGATATCCACTACTACAGACACACCCCACAGTGCAGATAGCCACTAACACATACACAAACCCCACAGCACAGAAATCCACTAACACAGACACACACCCCACAGCACAGATATCCACTAACACAGACACATGCCCCACAGTAGATATCCACTAACACAGACACACCCCACAGCGCAGAAATCCACTACCACAGACACACACCCCACAGCGCAGATATCCACTAACACAGACACACGCCCCACAGCGCCGAAATCCACTAACACAGACACACACGCCCCACAGCGCAGAAATCCACTACCACAGACACACACCCCACAGCGCAGATATCCACTGACACACACACACACCCCACAGCTCAGATATCCACTAACACAGACACACGCCCCACAGCACCGAAATCCACTAACACAGACACACACGCCCCACAGCGCAGAAATCCACTACCACAGACACACACCCCACAGCACAGATATCCACTAACACACACACACACACACACACACACACACACACACACACACACACACACCCCACAGCTCAGATATCCACTAACACAGACACACACCCCACACCACAGATATCCACTACCACAGACACACACCCCACAGCACAGATATCCACTAACACAGACACACACCCCACAGCGCAGATATCCACTACCACAGACACACCCCACAGCACAGATATCCACTAACACAGACACACACCCCACAGCGCAGATATCCGCTAACACAGACACACCCCACAGTGCAGATATCCACTAACACAGACACACCCCACAGCACAGATATCCACTAACACAGACACACACAACACAGCACAGATATCAACTAACACAGACACACACCCCACAGCGCAGAAATACACTAACACAGACACCCCCCCCACAGCACAGATATCCACTAACACACACCCCACACCACAGATATCCACTACCACAGACACACACCCCACAGCACAGATATCCACTAACACAGACACACACCCCACAGCGCAGATATCCACTACCACAGACACACCCCACAGCACAGATATTCACTAACACAGACACACACCCCACAGCGCAGATATCCTCTAACACAGACACACCCCACAGTGCAGATATCCACTAACACAGACACACCCCACAGCACAGATATCCACTAACACACACCCCACAGCACAGATATCCACTAACACAGACACACACCCCACAGCACAGATATCCACTAATACAGACACACACCCCACACCACAGATATCCACTACCACAGACACACACCCCACAGCACAGATATCCACTAACACAGACACACACCCCACAGCACAGATATCCACTTCCACAGACACACCCCACAGCACAGATATCCACTAACACAGACACACACCCCACAGCGCAGATATCCTCTAACACAGACACACCCCACAGTGCATATATCCACTAACACAGACACACCCCACAGCACAGATATCCACTAACACAGACACACACCCCACTGCACAGATATCCACTAACACAGACACACACCCCACAGCACAGATATCAACTAACACAGACACACACCCCACAGCGCAGAAATCCACTACCACAGACACACACCCCACAGCACAGATATCCACTAACACACACCCCACACCACAGATATCCACTACCACAGACACACCCCACAGCACAGATATCCACTAACACAGACACACACCCCACAGCGCAGATATCCACTACCACAGACACACCCCACAGCACAGATATCCACTAACACACACCCCACAGCACAGATATCCACTAACACACACCCCACACCACAGATATCCACTACCACAGACACACACCCCACAGCACAGATATCCACTAACACAGACACACACCCCACAGCGCAGATATCCTCTAACACAGACACACCCCACAGTGCAGATATCCACTAACACAGACACACCCCACAGCACAGATATCCACTAACACACACCCCACAGCACAGATATCCACTAACACAGACACACACCCCACAGCACAGATATCCACTAATACAGACACACACCCCACAGCACAGATATCCACTTCCACAGACACACACCCCACAGCACAGATATCCACTAACACAGACACACACCCCACAGCACAGATATCCGCTACCACAGACACACCCCACAGCACAGATATCCACTAACACAGACACACACCCCACAGCGTAGATATCCTCTAACACAGACACACCCCACAGTGCATATATCCACTAACACAGACACACCCCACAGCACAGATATCCACTAACACAGACACACACCCCACAGCACAGATATCCACTAACACAGACACACACCCCACAGCACAGATATCAACTAACACAGACACACCCCCAACAGCACAGATATCAACTAACACAGACACACACCCCACAGCGCAGATATCCGCTAACACAGACACACCCCACAGTGCAGATATCCACTAACACAGACACACCCCACAGCACAGATATCCACTAACACAGACACACACCCCACAGCACAGATATCCACTAACACAGACACACACAACACAGCACAGATATCAACTAACACAGACACACACACACCCCACAGCGCAGAAATACACTAACACAGACACACACCCCACAGCACAGATATCCACTAACACACACCCCACACCACAGATATACACTACCACAGACACACACCCCACAGCACAGATATCCACTAACACAGACACACACCCCACAGCGCAGATATCCACTACTACAGACACACACCCCACAGCACAGATATCCACTACCACAGACACACCCCACAGCACAGATATCCACTAGCACAGAC
This sequence comes from Pseudophryne corroboree, assembly GCF_028390025.1. Taxonomy (NCBI): domain Eukaryota; kingdom Metazoa; phylum Chordata; class Amphibia; order Anura; family Myobatrachidae; genus Pseudophryne; species Pseudophryne corroboree. Next base: position 248,171 of record NW_026967539.1, read on the forward strand.
ACACACCCCACAGCGCAGATATCCTCTAACACAGACACACCCCATAGTGCATATATCCACTAACACAGACACACCCCACAGCACAGATATCCACTAACACAGACACACACCCCACAGCACAGATATCCACTAACACAGACACACACCCCACAGCACAGATATCAACTAACACAGACACACACCCAACAGCGCAGAAATCCACTAACACAGACACACACCCCACAGCACAGATATCCACTAACACACACCCCACACCACAGATATCCACTACCACAGACACACACCCCACAGCACAGATATCCACTAACACAGACACACACCCCACAGCGCAGATATCCACAACCACAGACACACCCCACAGCACAGATATCCACTAACACACACCCCACACCACAGATATAAACTACCACAGACACACACCCCACAGCACAGATATCCACTAACACAGACACACACCCCACAGCGCAGATATCCACTACCATAGACACACCCCACAGCACAGATATCCACTAACACAGACACACACCCCATAGCGCAGATATCCGCAAACACAGACACCCCACAGCACAGATATCCACTAACACAGACACCCCCCCCCACTGCGCAGATATCCACTAACACAGACACACACCCCACAGCGCAGAAATCCACTACCACAGACACAAACTCCACAGCGCAGAAATCCACTACCACAGACACAAACTCCACAGCGCAGAAATCCACTACCACAGACATAAACCCCACAGTGCAGATATCAACTAACACAGACAAACACCCCACAGTGCAGATATCAACTAACACAGACAAACACCCCACGCCGCAGATATCCACTAACACAGACACACCCCACAGCACAGATATCCACTACTACAGACACACCCCACAGTGCAGATAGCCACTAACACATACACAAACCCCACAGCACAGAAATCCACTAACACAGACACACACACCCCACAGCACAGATATCCACTAACACAGACACATGCCCCACAGTACAGATATCCACTAACACAGACACACCCCACAGCGCAGAAATCCACTACCACAGACACACACCCCACAGCGCAGATATCCACTAACACAGACACACGCCCCACAGCGCCGAAATCCACTAACACAGACACACACACGCCCCACAGCGCAGATATTCACTACCACAGACATAAACCCCACAGTGCAGATATCAACTAACACAGACAAACACCCCACGCCGCAGATATCCACTAACACAGACACACCCCACAGCACAGATATCCACTACTACAGACACACCCCACAGTGCAGATAGCCACTAACACATACACAAACCCCACAGCACAGAAATCCACTAACACAGACACACACACCCCACAGCACAGATATCCACTAACACAGACACACACCCCACAGCACAGATATCAACTAACACAGACACACACCCAACAGCGCAGAAATCCACTAACACAGACACACACCCCACAGCACAGATATCCACTAACACACACCCCACACCACAGATATCCACTACCACAGACACACACCCCACAGCACAGATATCCACTAACACAGACACACACCCCACAGCGCAGATATCCACTACCACAGACACACCCCACAGCACAGATATCCACTAACACACACCCCACACCACAGATATAAACTACCACAGACACACACCCCACAGCACAGATATCCACTAACACAGACACACACCCCACAGCGCAGATATCCACTACCATAGACACACCCCACAGCACAGATATCCACTAACACAGACACACACCCCATAGCGCAGATATCCGCAAACACAGACACCCCACAGCACAGATATCCACTAACACAGACACCCCCCCCCCACAGCGCAGATATCCACTAACACAGACACACACCCCACAGCGCAGAAATCCACTACCACAGACACAAACTCCACAGCGCAGAAATCCACTACCACAGACACAAACTCCACAGCGCAGAAATCCACTACCACAGACACAAACTCCACAGCGCAGAAATCCACTACCACAGACACACACCCCACAGCTCAGATATCCACTAACACCGACACACACCCCACAGCACAGATATCCACTAACACAGACACACACCCCACAGCGCAGATATCCACTAACACAGACATACACCCCACAGCACAGATATCCACTAACACCGACACACACCCCACAGTACAGATATCCACTAACACAGACACACCCCACAGTGCATATATCCACTACCACAGACACACCCCACAGCACAGATATCCATTAACACAGACACAAACCCCACAGCGCTGATAGCCTCTAACACAGACACACACCCCACAGCACAGATATCCAATACCACAGACACACACCCCACAGCGCAGATATCCACTACCACAGACACACCCCACAGAACAGATATCCACTAACACAGACATACACCCCACAGCTCAGATATCCACTACCACAGACATAAACCCCACAGTGCAGATATCAACTAACACAGACAAACACCCCACGCCGCAGATATCCACTAACACAGACACACCCCACAGCACAGATATCCACTACTACAGACACACCCCACAGTGCAGATAGCCACTAACACATACACAAACCCCACAGCACAGAAATCCACTAACACAGACACACACACCCCACAGCACAGATATCCACTAACACAGACACATGCCCCACAGTACAGATATCCACTAACACAGACACACCCCACAGCGCAGAAATCCACTACCACAGACACACACCCCACAGCGCAGATATCCACTAACACAGACACACGCCCCACAGCGCCGAAATCCACTAACACAGACACACACACGCCCCACAGCGCAGATATTCACTACCACAGACACACACCCCACAGCACAGATATCCACTAACACACACACACACACACACACACACACACACACACACACCCCACAGCTCAGATATCCACTAACACAGACACACACCCCACACCACATATATCCACTACCACAGACACACACCCCACATCACAGATATCCACTAACACAGACACACACCCCACAGCGCAGATATCCACTACCACAGACACACCCCACAGCACAGATATCCACTAACACAGACACACACCCCACAGCGCAGATATCCGCTAACACAGACACACCCCACAGTGCAGATATCCACTAACACAGACACCCCACCCACAGCGCAGAAATACACTAACACAGACACACACCCCACAGCACAGATATCCACTAACACAGACACACACAACACAGCACAGATATCAACTAACACAGACACACACCCCACAGCACAAATATACACGAACACAGACACACACCCCACAGCACAGATATCCACTAACACAGACACACCCCACAGCACAGATATCCACTAACACAGACACACACCCCACAGCACAGATATCCAATAACACAGGCACATGCCCCACAGCGCAGAAATCCACTACCACAGACACACACCCCACAGCACAGATATCCACTAACACAGACACACACCCCACAGCACAGATATCCACTAACACTGACACACCCCACAGCGCAGATATCCACTATCACAGACACACACCCCACAGCACAGATATCCACTGACACACACCACAGCGCAGATATCCACTAACACTGACACACCCCACAGCGCAGATATCCACTAACACAGACATACACCCCACAGCACAGATATCCACTAACACTGACACACCGCACAGCGCAGATATCCACTAACACAGACACACCCCACAGCGCAGATATCCACTAACACAGACACACACCCCACAGCGCAGATATCCACTAACACAGACACACACCACACAGTGCAGATATCCGTAAAAACAGAAACCCCACATCACAGATATCCACTAACACACACACACACCCCACAGTGCAGATATCCACTAACACACACACACACACACACACACACACACACACACACACACACACACACACACACCCCACAGTGCAGATATCCACTAACACAGACACACACCACACAGCACAGATATCCACTAACACAGACACACACCCCACAGCGCAGATATCCAATACCACACACACACCCCACAGCACAGATATACACTACCACAGACACACACCACAGCACAGATATACACTACCAGAGACACACACTACTGCACAGATATCCACTAACACAGACACACACCCCACAGTGCAGATATCCACTAACACAGACACACACCCCATAGCGCAGATATCTGCAAACACAGACACCCCACAGCACAGATATCCACTAACACAGACACACACCCCACAGCGCAGATATCCACTAACACAGACACACACCCCATAGCGCAGATATCCGCAAACACAGACACCCCACAGCACAGATATACACTACCACAGACACACACCACAGCACAGATATACACTACCACAGACACACACCACAGCACAGATATACACTACCACAGACACACACCACAGCACAGATATCCACTAACACAGACACACACTCCACAGCACAGATATCCACTAACACAGACACACACACCACAGCGCAGATATCCAATACCACACACACCCCACAGTGCAGATGTCCACTAACACAGATACACCCCACAGCGCAGATATCCACTAACACAGACACACACCCCATAGCTCAGATATCCACTAACACAGACACACACCCCACAGCACAGATATTCACTAACACAGACACACACCCCATAGCTCAGATATCCACTAACCCAGACACACACCCCACAGCACAGATATTCACTAACACAGACACACACCCCACAGCACAGATATCCACTAACACAGACACACACCCCACAGCGCAGATATCCAATACCACACACACCCCACAGCACATATATCCACTAACACAGACACACCCCACAGCACAGATATCCACTACCACAGACACACCCCACAGCGCAGATATCCACTAACACAGACATACACCCCACAGCGCAGATATCCACTAACACAGACATACACCCCACAGCACAGATATCCACTAACACAGACACACCCCACAGCACAGATATCCACTAACACAGACACACACCCCACAGCGCAGATATCCACTAACACAGACACACACCCCACAGCATAGATATCCACTAACACAGACACACCCCACAGCACAGATATCCACTAACACAGACACACACCCCACAGCACAGATATCCACTAACATAGACACACACTCCACAGCACAATATGTCTACTACCACCACCCCCACAGCGCTTATATCCACTAACACAGACACACCCCACAGTGCAGATATCCACTCACACAGACACACACCCCACAGCGCAGAAATCCACTACCACAGACACAAACTCCACAGCGCAGAAATCCACTACCACAGACACAAACTCCACAGCGCAGAAATCCACTACCACAGACACAAACTCCACAGCGCAGAAATCCACTACCACAGACACACACCCCACAGCTCAGATATCCACTAACACCGACACACACCCCACAGCACAGATATCCACTAACACAGACACACACCCCACAGCGCAGATATCCACTAACACAGACATACACCCCACAGCACAGATATCCACTAACACCGACACACACCCCACAGTACAGATATCCACTAACACAGACACACCCCACAGTGCATATATCCACTACCACAGACACACCCCACAGCACAGATATCCATTAACACAGACACAAACCCCACAGCGCTGATAGCCTCTAACACAGACACACACCCCACAGCACAGATATCCAATACCACAGACACACACCCCACAGCGCAGATATCCACTACCACAGACACACCCCACAGAACAGATATCCACTAACACAGACATACACCCCACAGCTCAGATATCCACTACCACAGACATAAACCCCACAGTGCAGATATCAACTAACACAGACAAACACCCCACGCCGCAGATATCCACTAACACAGACACACCCCACAGCACAGATATCCACTACTACAGACACACCCCACAGTGCAGATAGCCACTAACACATACACAAACCCCACAGCACAGAAATCCACTAACACAGACACACACACCCCACAGCACAGATATCCACTAACACAGACACATGCCCCACAGTACAGATATCCACTAACACAGACACACCCCACAGCGCAGAAATCCACTACCACAGACACACACCCCACAGCGCAGATATCCACTAACACAGACACACGCCCCACAGCGCCGAAATCCACTAACACAGACACACACACGCCCCACAGCGCAGATATTCACTACCACAGACACACACCCCACAGCACAGATATCCACTAACACACACACACACACACACACACACACACACACACACACACACACCCCACAGCTCAGATATCCACTAACACAGACACACACCCCACACCACATATATCCACTACCACAGACACACACCCCACATCACAGATATCCACTAACACAGACACACACCCCACAGCGCAGATATCCACTACCACAGACACACCCCACAGCACAGATATCCACTAACACAGACACACACCCCACAGCGCAGATATCCGCTAACACAGACACACCCCACAGTGCAGATATCCACTAACACAGACACCCCACCCACAGCGCAGAAATACACTAACACAGACACACACCCCACAGCACAGATATCCACTAACACAGACACACACAACACAGCACAGATATCAACTAACACAGACACACACCCCACAGCACAAATATACACGAACACAGACACACACCCCACAGCACAGATATCCACTAACACAGACACACCCCACAGCACAGATATCCACTAACACAGACACACACCCCACAGCACAGATATATAATAACACAGACACATGCCCCATAGCGCAGAAATCCACTAACACAGACACATGCCCCACAGCACAGATATCCACTAACACAGACACACACCCCACAGCACAGATATCCAATAACACAGGCACATGCCCCACAGCGCAGAAATCCACTACCACAGACACACACCCCACAGCACAGATATCCACTAACACAGACACACACCCCACAGCACAGATATCCACTAACACTGACACACCCCACAGCGCAGATATCCACTATCACAGACACACACCCCACAGCACAGATATCCACTAACACTGACACACACCACAGCGCAGATATCCACTAACACTGACACACCCCACAGCGCAGATATCCACTAACACAGACATACACCCCACAGCACAGATATCCACTAACACTGACACACCGCACAGCGCAGATATCCACTAACACAGACACACCCCACAGCGCAGATATCCACTAACACAGACACACACCCCACAGCGCAGATATCCACTAACACAGACACACACCACACAGTGCAGATATCCGTAAAAACAGAAACCCCACATCACAGATATCCACTAACACACACACACACCCCACAGTGCAGATATCCACTAACACACACACACACACACACACACACACACCCCACAGTGCAGATATCCACTAACACAGACACACACCACACAGCACATATATCCACTAACACAGACACACACCCCACAGCGCAGATATCCAATACCACACACACCCCACAGCACAGATATACACTACCACAGACACACACCACAGCACAGATATACACTACCAGAGACACACACTACTGCACAGATATCCACTAACACAGACACACACCCCACAGTGCAGATATCCACTAACACAGACACACACCCCATAGCGCAGATATCTGCAAACACAGACACCCCACAGCACAGATATCCACTAACACAGACACACACCCCACAGCGCAGATATCCACTAACACAGACACACACCCCATAGCGCAGATATCCGCAAACACAGACACCCCACAGCACAGATATACACTACCACAGACACACACCACAGCACAGATATACACTACCACAGACACACACCACAGCACAGATATACACTACCACAGACACACACCACAGCACAGATATCCACTAACACAGACACACACTCCACAGCACAGATATCCACTAACACAGACACACACACCACAGCGCAGATATCCAATACCACACACACCCCACAGTGCAGATGTCCACTAACACAGATACACCCCACAGCGCAGATATCCACTAACACAGACACACACCCCATAGCTCAGATATCCACTAACACAGACACACACCCCACAGCACAGATATTCACTAACACAGACACACACCCCATAGCTCAGATATCCACTAACCCAGACACACACCCCACAGCACAGATATTCACTAACACAGACACACACCCCACAGCACAGATATCCACTAACACAGACACACACCCCACAGCGCAGATATACAATACCACACACACCCCCCAGCACATATATCCACTAACACAGACACACCCAACAGCACAGATATCCACTACCACAGACACACCCCACAGCGCAGATATCCACTAACACAGACATACACCCCACAGCGCAGATATCCACTAACACAGACATACACCCCACAGCACAGATATCCACTAACACAGACACACCCCACAGCACAGATATCCACTAACACAGACACACACCCCACAGCGCAGATATCCACTAACACAGACACACACCCCACAGCATAGATATCCACTAACACAGACACACCCCACAGCACAGATATCCACTAACACAGACACACACCCCACAGCACAGATATCCACTAACATAGACACACACTCCACAGCACAATATGTCTACTACCACCACCCCCACAGCGCTTATATCCACTAACACAGACACACCCCACAGTGCAGATATCCACTCACACAGACACACCCCACAGTGCAGATATCCACTAACACAGACACAACCCACAGCGCAGATATCCACTAACACACACCCCACAGCACAGATATCCACTAACACAGACACACCCCACAGCTCAGATATCCGCTAACACAGACACACCCCACAGCACAGATATCCACTAACACTCCCCATGTTGCAGATATCCACTAACACAGACACACACAACACACACACAGATATCCACTAACAGAGACACACGCCCCACAGCACAGATATCCACTAACACAGACACACACCACACAGCACAGATATCCACTAACACAGACACACACCCCACAGCGCAGATATCCAATACCACACACACCCCACAGCACAGATATACACTACCAGAGACACACACTACAGCACAGATATCCACTAACACAGACACACACCCCACAGTGCAGATATCCACTAACACAGACACACACCCCATAGCGCAGATATCCGCAAACACAGACACCCCACAGCACAGATATCCACTAACACAGACACCCCCCCCACAGCGCAGATATCCACTAACACAGACACACACCCCACAGCGCAGAAATCCACTACCACAGACACAAACTCCACAGCGCAGAAATCCACTACCACAGACACAAACTCCACAGCGCAGAAATCCACTACCACAGACACAAACTCCACAGCGCAGAAATCCACTACCACAGACACACACCCCACAGCTCAGATATCCACTAACACCGACACACACCCCACAGCACAGATATCCACTAACACAGACACACACCCCACAGCGCAGATATCCACTAACACAGACATACACCCCACAGCACAGATATCCACTAACACCGACACACACCCCACAGCACAGATATCCACTAACACAGACACACCCCACAGTGCAGATATCCACTACCACAGACACACCCCACAGCACAGATATCCATTAACACAGACACAAACCCCACAGCGCTGATAGCCTCTAACACAGACACACACCCCACAGCACAGATATCCAATACCACAGACACACACCCCACAGCGCAGATATCCACTACCACAGACACACCCCACAGAACAGATATCCACTAACACAGACATACACCCCACAGCTCAGATATCCACTACCACAGACATAAACCCCACAGTGCAGATATCAACTAACACAGACAAACACCCCACGCCGCAGATATCCACTAACACAGACACACCCCACAGTGCAGATATCCACTACTACAGACACACCCCACAGTGCAGATAGCCACTAACACATACACAAACCCCACAGCACAGAAATCCACTAACACAGACACACACCCCACAGCACAGATATCCACTAACACAGACACATGCCCCACAGTAGATATTCACTAACACAGACACACCCCACAGCGCAGAAATCCACTACCACAGACACACACCCCACAGCGCAGATATTCACTAACACAGACACACGCCCCACAGCGCCAAAATCCACTAACACAGACACACACGCCCCACAGCGCAGAAATCCACTACCACAGACACACACCCCACAGCGCAGATATCCACTGACACACACACACACACCCCACAGCTCAGATATCCACTAACACAGACACACGCCCCACAGCGCCGAAATCCACTAACACAGACACACACGCCCCACAGCGCAGAAATCCACTACCACAGACACACACCCCACAGCACAGATATCCACTAACACACACACACACACACACACACACACACCCCACAGCTCAGATATCCACTAACACAGACACACACCCCACACCACAGATATCCACTACCACAGACACACACCCCACAGCACAGATATCAACTAACACAGACACACACCCCACAGCGCAGAAATACACTACCACAGACACACACCCCACAGCACAGATATCCACTAACACAGACACACACCCCACAGCGCAGATATCCACTACTACAGACACACACCCCACAGCACAGATATCCACTACCACAGACACACCCCACAGCACAGATATCCACTAGCACAGACACACACCCCACAGCGCAGATATCCTCTAACACAGACACACCCCATAGTGCATATATCCACTAACACAGACACACCCCACAGCACAGATATCCACTAACACAGACACACACCCCACAGCACAGATATCCACTAACACAGACACACACCCCACAGCACAGATATCAACTAACACAGACACACACCCAACAGCGCAGAAATCCACTAACACAGACACACACCCCACAGCACAGATATCCACTAACACACACCCCACACCACAGATATCCACTACCACAGACACACACCCCACAGCACAGATATCCACTAACACAGACACACACCCCACAGCGCAGATATCCACAACCACAGACACACCCCACAGCACAGATATCCACTAACACACACCCCACACCACAGATATAAACTACCACAGACACACACCCCACAGCACAGATATCCACTAACACAGACACACACCCCACAGCGCAGATATCCACTACCATAGACACACCCCACAGCACAGATATCCACTAACACAGACACACACCCCATAGCGCAGATATCCGCAAACACAGACACCCCACAGCACAGATATCCACTAACACAGACACCCCCCCCCCCCACTGCGCAGATATCCACTAACACAGACACACACCCCACAGCGCAGAAATCCACTACCACAGACACAAACTCCACAGCGCAGAAATCCACTACCACAGACACAAACTCCACAGCGCAGAAATCCACTACCACAGACACAAACTCCACAGCGCAGAAATCCACTACCACAGACACACACCCCACAGCTCAGATATCCACTAACACCGACACACACCCCACAGCACAGATATCCACTAACACAGACACACACCCCACAGCGCAGATATCCACTAACACAGACATACACCCCACAGCACAGATATCCACTAACACCGACACACACCCCACAGTACAGATATCCACTAACACAGACACACCCCACAGTGCATATATCCACTACCACAGACACACCCCACAGCACAGATATCCATTAACACAGACACAAACCCCACAGCGCTGATAGCCTCTAACACAGACACACACCCCACAGCACAGATAATCAATACCACAGACACACACCCCACAGCGCAGATATCCACTACCACAGACACACCCCACAGAACAGATATCCACTAACACAGACATACACCCCACAGCTCAGATATCCACTACCACAGACATAAACCCCACAGTGCAGATATCAACTAACACAGACAAACACCCCACGCCGCAGATATCCACTAACACAGACACACCCCACAGCACAGATATCCACTACTACAGACACACCCCACAGTGCAGATAGCCACTAACACATACACAAACCCCACAGCACAGAAATCCACTAACACAGACACACACACCCCACAGCACAGATATCCACTAACACAGACACATGCCCCACAGTACAGATATCCACTAACACAGACACACCCCACAGCGCAGAAATCCACTACCACAGACACACACCCCACAGCGCAGATATCCACTAACACAGACACACGCCCCACAGCGCCGAAATCCACTAACACAGACACACACACGCCCCACAGCGCAGATATTCACTACCACAGACATAAACCCCACAGTGCAGATATCAACTAACACAGACAAACACCCCACGCCGCAGATATCCACTAACACAGACACACCCCACAGCACAGATATCCACTACTACAGACACACCCCACAGTGCAGATAGCCACTAACACATACACAAACCCCACAGCACAGAAATCCACTAACACAGACACACACACCCCACAGCACAGATATCCACTAACACAGACACACACCCCACAGCACAGATATCAACTAACACAGACACACACCCAACAGCGCAGAAATCCACTAACACAGACACACACCCCACAGCACAGATATCCACTAACACACACACCACACCACAGATATCCACTACCACAGACACACACCCCACAGCACAGATATCCACTAACACAGACACACACCCCACAGCGCAGATATCCACTACCACAGACACACCCCACAGCACAGATATCCACTAACACACACCCCACACCACAGATATAAACTACCACAGACACACACCCCACAGCACAGATATCCACTAACACAGACACACACCCCACAGCGCAGATATCCACTACCATAGACACACCCCACAGCACAGATATCCACTAACACAGACACACACCCCATAGCGCAGATATCCGCAAACACAGACACCCCACAGCACAGATATCCACTAACACAGACACCCCCCCCCCCACAGCGCAGATATCCACTAACACAGACACACACCCCACAGCGCAGAAATCCACTACCACAGACACAAACTCCACAGCGCAGAAATCCACTACCACAGACACAAACTCCACAGCGCTGAAATCCACTACCACAGACACACCCCACAGCGCAGATATCCACTAACACAGACATACACCCCACAGCGCAGATATCCACTAACACAGACACACACCCCACAGCACAGATATACACTACCACAGACACACCCTACAGCACAGATATCCACTAACACAGACACACACCCCACAGCACAGATATCCACTAACACAGACACACCCCACAGCACAGATATCCACTAACACAGACACACACCCCACAGCGCAGATATCCACTAAAACAGACACACACCCCACAGCACAGATATCCACTAACACAGACACACCCCACAGCACAGATATCCACTAACACAGACACACACCCCACAGCGCAGATATCCACTAACACAGACACACCCCACAGCACAGATATCCACTAACACAGACACACACCCCACAGCGCAGATATCCACTAACACAGACACACCCCACAGCACAGATATCCACTAACACAGACACACACCACACAGCGCAGATATCCACTAACACAGACACACACCCCACAGCGCAGATATCCACTAACACAGACACACACCCCACAGCACAGATATTCACTAACACAGACACACACCCCACAGCACAGTTATCTGCTAACACAGACACACACCCCACAACACAGATATCCACTAACACAGACACACACCCCACAGCGCAGATATCCACTACCACAGACACACCCCACAGAACAGATATCCACTAACACAGACATACACCCCACAGCTCAGATATCCACTACCACAGACATAAACCCCACAGTGCAGATATCAACTAACACAGACAAACACCCCACGCCGCAGATATCCACTAACACAGACACACCCCACAGCACAGATATCCACTACTACAGACACACCCCACAGTGCAGATAGCCACTAACACATACACAAACCCCACAGCACAGAAATCCACTAACACAGACACACACACCCCACAGCACAGATATCCACTAACACAGACACATGCCCCACAGTACAGATATCCACTAACACAGACACACCCCACAGCGCAGAAATCCACTACCACAGACACACACCCCACAGCGCAGATATCCACTAACACAGACACACGCCCCACAGCGCCGAAATCCACTAACACAGACACACACACGCCCCACAGCGCAGATATTCACTACCACAGACATAAACCCCACAGTGCAGATATCAACTAACACAGACAAACACCCCACGCCGCAGATATCCACTAACACAGACACACCCCACAGCACAGATATCCACTACTACAGACACACCCCACAGTGCAGATAGCCACTAACACATACACAAACCCCACAGCACAGAAATCCACTAACACAGACACACACACCCCACAGCACAGATATCCACTAACACAGACACACACCCCACAGCACAGATATCAACTAACACAGACACACACCCAACAGCGCAGAAATCCACTAACACAGACACACACCCCACAGCACAGATATCCACTAACACACACACCACACCACAGATATCCACTACCACAGACACACACCCCACAGCACAGATATCCACTAACACAGACACACACCCCACAGCGCAGATATCCACTACCACAGACACACCCCACAGCACAGATATCCACTAACACACACCCCACACCACAGATATAAACTACCACAGACACACACCCCACAGCACAGATATCCACTAACACAGACACACACCCCACAGCGCAGATATCCACTACCATAGACACACCCCACAGCACAGATATCCACTAACACAGACACACACCCCATAGCGCAGATATCCGCAAACACAGACACCCCACAGCACAGATATCCACTAACACAGACACCCCCCCCCCCACAGCGCAGATATCCACTAACACAGACACACACCCCACAGCGCAGAAATCCACTACCACAGACACAAACTCCACAGCGCAGAAATCCACTACCACAGACACAAACTCCACAGCGCTGAAATCCACTACCACAGACACACCCCACAGCGCAGATATCCACTAACACAGACATACACCCCACAGCGCAGATATCCACTAACACAGACACACACCCCACAGCACAGATATACACTACCACAGACACACCCTACAGCACAGATATCCACTAACACAGACACACACCCCACAGCACAGATATCCACTAACACAGACACACCCCACAGCACAGATATCCACTAACACAGACACACACCCCACAGCGCAGATATCCACTAAAACAGACACACACCCCACAGCACAGATATCCACTAACACAGACACACCCCACAGCACAGATATCCACTAACACAGACACACACCCCACAGCGCAGATATCCACTAACACAGACACACCCCACAGCACAGATATCCACTAACACAGACACACACCCCACAGCGCAGATATCCACTAACACAGACACACCCCACAGCACAGATATCCACTAACACAGACACACACCACACAGCGCAGATATCCACTAACACAGACACACACCCCACAGCGCAGATATCCACTAACACAGACACACACCCCACAGCACAGATATTCACTAACACAGACACACACCCCACAGCACAGTTATCTGCTAACACAGACACACACCCCACAACACAGATATCCACTAACACAGACACACACCCCACAGCGCAGATATCCACTAACACAGACACACACCCCACAGCGCAGATATCCACTAACACAGACACACACCCCACAGCACAGATATTCACTAACACAGACACACACCCCACAGCACAGATATCCACTAACACAGACACACACCCCACAGCGCAGATATCCAATACCACACACACCCCACAGCACAGATATCCACTAACACAGACACACACCCCACAGCACAGATATCCACTAACACTGACACACCCCACAGCACAGATATCCACTAACACAGACACACACCCCACAGCACAGATATCCACTAACACAGACACACCCCACAGCACAGATATCCACTAACACAGACACACACCCCACAGCGCTGATATCCACTAACACAGACACACACCCCACAGCGCAGATATCCACTAACACAGACACACACCCCACAGCGCAGATATCCACTAACACAGACACACACCCCACAGCGCAGATATCCACTAACACAGACACACACCCCACAGCGCAGCCGCATATATCTACTTACAATTTTTACATCTAAGTTCTGAACTGACAACAGACCTGAGCTGGGACCCTGCTCCACCCGGAACCCCAAAGTATTTCTGAGCTAGGACTGGATTCTGCTGGGAACCCCTAATTTTCAACAAACAAACCGCACATCTGTAGTCTACACCCAAATTGTGCAACTGTTTAGATCGTCCACATTCTTCTGTTATGCTGTCCACTGTGTAACAATCCTCTCTCTCTCTCTTCAGATGCTGAAGGTTTCAAAAATGTTTCGCGGCAGCTGATTGTCCAGTACATGAAGACTGATAATCACGATGTTCAGTGGAATTTTCTCAGTTCCCTGTTTTTCTGTTGTACAGTATTCACTACAGTCGGTAAGCAAGGCTCAACAGCCCCCGTATACTCCTACACCCTAATAGACCCCATATACCCCTACACCCTAACAGCCCCGTATACTCCTATACCCTAACAGCCCCCGTATACTCCTACACCCTAACAGCCCCCGTATACTCCTACACCCTAACAGCCCCGTATACTCCTACACCCTAACAGCCCCCATATACTCCTACACCCTAACAGCCCCCGTATACTCCTACACCCTAACAGCCCCCGTATACTCCTACACCCTAACAGCCCCCATATACTCCTACACCCTAACAGCCCCCGTATACTCCTACACCCTAATAGACCCCATATACTCCTACACCCTAACAGCCCCCGTATACTCCTACACCCTACCAGCCCCCGTATACTCCTACACCCTAACAGCCCCCGTATACTCCTACACCCTAACAGCCCCCGTATACTCCTACACCCTAACAGCTCCCGTATATTACTCATACACCCTAACAGCCCCCATATACTCCTACACCCTAACAGCCCCCGTATACTCATACACCCTAACAGCCCCGTATACTCCTATACCCTAACAGCCCCCATATACTCCTACACCCTAACAGCCCCCGTATACTCCTACACCCTAACAGCCCCCGTATACTCCTACACCCTAATAGACCCCATATACTCCTACACCCTAACAGCCCCCGTATACTCCTACACCCTAACAGCCCCCGTATACTCCTACACCCTAACAGCCCCCGTATACTCCTACACCCTAACAGCCCCCGTATACTCCTACACCCTAACAGCTCCCGTATATTACTCATACACCCTAACAGCCCCCATATACTCCTACACCCTAACAGCCCCCGTATACTCATACACCCTAACAGCCCCCGTATACTCCTACACCCTAACAGCTCCCGTATATTACTCATACACCCTAACAGCCCCCATATACTCCTACACCCTAACAGCCCCCGTATACTCATACACCCTAATAGCCCCGTATACTCCTATACCCTAACAGCCCCCATATACTCCTACACCCTAACAGCCCCCGTATACTCCTACACCCTAACAGCCCCCGTATACTCCTACACCCTAACAGCCCCCGTATACTCCTACACCCTAACAGCCCCCGTATACTCCTACACCCTAACAGCTCCCGTATATTACTCATACACCCTAACAGCCCCCATATACTCCTACACCCTAACAGCCCCCGTATACTCATACACCCTAACAGCCCCGTATACTCCTATACCCTAACAGCCCCCATATACTCCTACACCCTAACAGCCCCCGTATACTCCTACACCCTAACAGCCCCCGTATACTCCTACACCCTAATAGACCCCATATACTCCTACACCCTAACAGCCCCCGTATACTCCTACACCCTAACAGCCCCCGTATACTCCTACACCCTAACAGCCCCCGTATACTCCTACACCCTAACAGCCCCCGTATACTCCTACACCCTAACAGCTCCCGTATATTACTCATACACCCTAACAGCCCCCATATACTCCTACACCCTAACAGCCCCCGTATACTCATACACCCTAACAGCCCCGTATACTCCTATACCCTAACAGCCCCCATATACTCCTACACCCTAACAGCCCCCGTATACTCCTACACCCTAACAGCCCCCGTATACTCCTACACCCTAATAGACCCCATATACTCCTACACCCTAACAGCCCCCGTATACTCCTACACCCTAACAGCCCCCGTATACTCCTACACCCTAACAGCCCCCGTATACTCCTACACCCTAACAGCCCCCATATACTCCTACACCCTAACAGACCCCATATACTCCTACACCCTAACAGACTCCATATACTCCTACACCCTAATAGACCCCATATACCCCTACACCCTAACAGCCCCCGTATACTCCTACACCCTAATAGACCCCATATACTCCTACACCCTAACAGCCCCCGTATACTCCTACACCCTAACAGCCCCCGTATACTCCTACACCCTAACAGCCCCCGTATACTCCTACACCCTAACAGCCCCCGTATACTCCTACACCCTAACAGCCCCCATATACTCCTACACCCTAACAGACCCCATATACTCCTACACCCTAACAGACCCCATATACTCCTACACCCTAATAGACCCCATATACCCCTCTACCCTAACAGCCCCCGTATACTCCTACACCCTAATAGACCCCATATATACCCCTACACCCTAACAGACCCCATATACTCCTACACCCTAACAGACCCCATATACCCCTACACCCTAACAGACCCCATATACCCCTACACCGTAACAGCCCCCGTATACTCCTACACCCTAACAGACCCCATATACCCCTACACCCTAACAGACCCCATATACCCCTACACCCTAACAGCCCCCGTATACTCCTACACCCTAACAGCCCCCATATACTCCTACACCCTAACAGACCCCATATACCCCTACACCCTAACAGCCCCCGTATACTCCTACACCCTAACAGCCCCCGTATACTCCTACACCCTAACAGACCCCATATACCCCTACACCCTAACAGCCCCCGTATACTCCTACACCCTAACAGCCCCCGTATACTCCTACACCCTAACAGACCCCATATACCCCTCCACCCTAACAGCCCCCGTATACTCCTACACCCTAACAGCCCCCATATACTCCTACACCCTAACAGACCCCATATACCCCTACACCCTAACAGCCCCCGTATACTCCTACACACTAACAGACCCCATATACCCCTACACCCTAACAGCCCCCGTATACTCCTACACCCTAACAGCCCCCGTATACTCCTACACCCTAACAGCTCCCGTATATTACTCATACACCCTAACAGCCCCCATATACTCCTACACCCTAACAGCCCCCGTATACTCATACACCCTAACAGCCCCGTATACTCCTATACCCTAACAGCCCCCATATACTCCTACACCCTAATAGCCCCCGTATACTCCTACACCCTAACAGCCCCCGTATACTCCTACACCCTAACAGCCCCCATATACTCCTACACCCTAACAGCCCCCGTATACTCCTACACCCTAACAGACCCCATATACCCCTACACCCTAACAGCCCCCGTATACTCCTACACCCTAACAGCCCCCATATACTCCTACACCCTAACAGCCCCCATATACTCCTACACCCTAACAGACCCCATATACCCCTACACCCTAACAGCCCCCGTATACTCCTACACCCTAACAGACCCCATATACCCCTACACCCTAACAGCCCCCGTATACTCCTACACCCTAACAGCCCCCGTATACTCCTACACCCTAACAGCTCCCGTATATTACTCATACACCCTAACAGCCCCCATATACTCCAACACCCTAACAGCCCCCGTACACTCATACACCCTAACAGCCCTGTATACTCCTATACCCTAACAGCCCCCATATACTCCTACACCCTAACAGCCCCCGTATACTCCTACACCCTAACAGCCCCCATATACTCCTACACCCTAACAGCCCCCATATACTCCTACACCCTAACAGCCCCCGTATACTCCTACACCCTAACAGCCCCCATATACTCCTACACCCTAACAGCCCCCATATACCCCTACACCCTAACAGCCCCCGTATACTCCTACACCCTAACAGCCCCCATATACTCCTACACCCTTAAGGATCAACAGCCCCCGTATACTCATACACCATAACAGCCCCCGTATACTCCTACACCATAACAGCCCCCGTATACTCCTACACACTAACAGACCCCATATACTCCTACACCCTAACAGACCCCATATACCCCTACACCCTAACAGCCCCCGTATACTCATACACCCTAACAGCCCCCATATACTCCTACACCCTAAAGGCTCAACAGCCCCTGTATACTCCTACACCCTAACAGACCCCATATACTACTACACCCTAACAGCCTTCATATACTCCTACACCCTAACAGCCCCCATATACTCCTACACCCTAACAGACCCCATATACTCCTACACCCTAACAGCCCCCGTAAACTCCTACACCCTAACAGCCCCCGTATACTCCTACACCCTAACAGACCCCATATACCCCTACACCCTAACAGCCCCCATATACTCCTACACCCTAACAGCCCCCATATACTCCTACACCCTAACAGACCCTGTATACTCCTACACCCTAACAGCCCCCGTAAACTCCTACACCCTAACAGACCCCATATACTCCTACACCCTTACAGCCCCCGTATACTCCTACACCCTAACAGCCCCCAAATACTCCTACACCCTAAAGGCTCAACAGCCCCCGTATACTCCTACACCCTAACAGACCTCATATACTCCTACACCCTAATAGCCCCGTATACTCCTACACCCTAACAGCCCCCATATACTCCTACACCCTTACAGCCCCCGTATACTCCTACACCCTAAAGGCTCAACAGCCCCCGTATACTCCTACACCCTAACAGTCCCCATATACTCCTACACCCTAATAGCCCCGTATACTCCTACACCCTAACAGCCCCCATATACTCCTACACCCTAACATCCCCCATATACTCCTACTCCCTAACAGCCCCCGTATACTCCTACACCCTAACAGCCCCCGTATACTACTACACCCTAACAGCCCCCGTATACTCCTACACCCTAACAGCCCCCGTAAATTCCTACACCCTAACAGCCCCCGTATACTCCTACACTCTAACAGCCCGCGTATACTCCTACACCCTAACAGCCCCCGTATACTCCTACACCCTAACAGCCCCCGTATACTCCTACACCCTAACAGCCCCCGTATACTCCTACACCCTAACAGCCACCGTATCCTCCTACACCCTAACAGCCCCCGTATACTCCTACACCCTAACAGCCCCCATATACTCCTACACCCTAAAGGCTCAACAGCCCCCATATACTCATACACCCTAAAAGCTCAGCAGACCCCATATACTCATACACCCTAAAGGCTCAACAGCCCCCTATACTCATACACCCTAACAGCCCCCATATACTCCTACACCCTAAAGGCTCAACAGCCCCCATATACTCATACACCCTAAAGGCTCAACAGCCCCCATATACTCCTACACCCTAAAGGCTCAACAGCCCCCGTATACTCCTACACCCTAACAGACCCCATATACTACTACACCCTAACAGCCTTCATATACTCCTACACCCTAACAGCCCCCATATACTCCTACACCCTAACAGACCCCATATACTCCTACACCCTAACAGCCCCCGTAAACTCCTACACCCTAACAGCCCCCGTATACTCCTATACCCTAACAGACCCCATATACCCCTACACCCTAACAGCCCCCATATACTCCTACACCCTAACAGCCCCCATATACTCCTACACCCTAACAGACCCCGTATACTCCTACACCCTAACAGCCCCCGTAAACTCCTACACCCTAACAGACCCCATATACTCCTACACCCTTACAGCCCCCGTATACTCCTACACCCTAACAGCCCCCCAATACTCCTACACCCTAAAGGCTCAACAGCCCCCGTATACTCCTACACCCTAACAGACCCCATATACTCCTACACCCTAATAGCCCCGTATACTCCTACACCCTAACAGCCCCCATATACTCCTACACCCTAAAGGCTCAACAGCCCCCGTATACTCCTACACCCTAACAGACCCCATATACTCCTACACCCTAACAGCCCTCGTATACTCCTACACCCTAACAGCCCCCATATACTCCTAAACCCTAACATCCCGCATATACTCCTACTCCCTAACAGCCCCCGTATACTCCTGCACCCTAACAGCCCCCGTATACTACTACACCCTAACAGCCCCCGTATACTCCTACACCCTAACAGCCCCCGTAAATTCCTACACCCTAACAGCCCCCGTATACTCCTACACTCTAACAGCCCGCATATACTCCTACACCCTAACAGCCCCCGTATACTCCTACACCCTAACAGCCCCCGTATACTCCTACACCCTAACAGCCCCCGTATACTCCTACACCCTAACAGCCACCGTATCCTCCTACACCCTAACAGCCCCCGTATACTCCTACACCCTAAAGGCTCAACAGCCCCCATATGCTCATACACCCTAAAAGCTCAGCAGACCCCATATACTCATACACCCTAAAGGCTCAACAGCCCCCTATACTCATACACCCTAACAGCCCCCATATACTCCTACACCCTAAAGGCTCAACAGCCCCCATATACTCATACACCCTAAAGGCTCAACAGCCGCCATATACTCATACACCCTAAAGGCTCAACAGCCCCCTATACTCATACACCCTAACAGCCCCCATATACTCCTACACCCTAAAGGCTCAACAGCCCCCATATACTCCTACACCCTAAAGGCTCAACAGCCCCCATATACTCATACACCCTAAAGGATCAACAGCCCCCATATACTCCTACACCCTAAAGGCTCAACAGCCCCCATATACTCATACACCCTAAAGGATCAACAGCCCACATATACTCCTACATCCTAAAGGCTCAACAGACCCCACATACTCCTACACCCTAACAGCCCCCATATACTCTTACACCCTAAAGGCTCAACAGCCCCCATATACTCCTACACCCTAAAGGCTCAACAGCCCCTATATACTCCTACACCCTAAAGGCTCAACAGCCCCCATATACTCCTACACCCTAAAGGCTCAACAGCCCCCATATACTCATACACCCTAAAGGATCAAAAGCCCCCATATACTCCTACACCCTAAAGGCTCAACAGCCCCCATATACTCATACACCCTAAAGGATCAACAGCCCCCATATACTCATACACCCTAAAGGATCAACAGCCCACATATACTCCTACATCCTAAAGGCTCAACAGACCCCACATACTCCTACACCCTAACAGCCCCCATATACTCTTACACCCTAAAGGCTCAACAGCCCCCATATACTCCTACACCCTAAAGGCTCAACAGCCCCTATATACTCCTACACCCTAAAGGCTCAACAGCCCCCATATACTCCTACACCCTAAAGGCTCAACAGCCCCCATATACTCATACACCCTAAAGGATCAAAAGCCCCCATATACTCCTACACCCTAAAGGCTCAACAGCCCCCATATACTCATACACCCTAAAGGATCAACAGCCCCCATATACTCCTACACCCTAAAGGCTCAACAGCCCCCATATACTCCTACACCCTAACAGCCCCCATATACTCCTACACCCTAAAGGCTTAACAGCCCCCATATACTCATACACCCTAAAGGCTCAACAGCCGCCATATACTCATACACCCTAAAGGCTCAACAGCCCCCTATACTCATACACCCTAACAGCCCACATATACTCCTACACCCTAAAGGCTCAACAGCCCCCATATACTCCTACACCCTAAAGGCTCAACAGCCCCCATATACTCCTACACCCTAAAGGCTCAACAGACCCCATATACTCCTACACCCTAACAGCCCCCATATACTCCTACACCCTAAAGGCTCAACAGCCCCCATATACTCCTACACCCTAACAGTCCCCATTTACTCATACACCCTAAAGGATCAACAGCCCACATATACTCCTACACCCTAAAGGCTCAACAGCCCCCATATACTCCTATACCCTAAAGGCTCAAATGCCCCCATATACTCCTACACCCTAACAGTCCCCATATACTCATACACCCTAAAGGATCAACAGCCCCCATATACTCATACACCCTAAAGGCTCAACAGCCCCCATATACTCCTACACCCTAAAGGCTCAACAGCCCCCATATACTCCTACACCCTAACAGTCCCCATATACTCATACACCCTAAAGGATCAACAGCCCCCATATACTCATACACCCTAATGGATCAACAGCCCCCATATACTCATACACCCTAAAGCAGCGGTGGCCAACCCGCGTCTCTCGAGCCGCATGCGGCTCTTTCATCCTCTTCATGCGGTTTGATCCACTCCTGGCCACCGCTGCCCGACACTCACAGCCCGGCACAGACTGGTCTCCAGCGGTGGCGTCTATCTTCAATTGCCCGCCGGCCCGTGAGCCAATCAGAGCCCACTGACCGGCAGCTAAGGCTCCTGATTGGCTGCCGGACCGCGAGCCCTGATTGGCTAACGGGCCGGCACCAAATTGAAGATAGACAGTGACATCGCCACTGGAGATTGAGGGGTAGGAGGGGTGCACGCTGCGCTATCCTTCCCCTCACAGCAGCAGCTGATCAGCGTGGTGAGCAGCGCTTTTTTTTTTTGGGGGGGGGGAGGGGGAAGCACTGTGGGGGCATGTGAATCAGCACTGGGGGCATATCTGGCACTGTGGGAGGATGTGTATCTGCACTGGGGGCATATCCAGCACTGATGGAATATCTGGCACTGTGGGGGCATGTGTGTCTGCACTGGGGGCATATCCGGCACTGTGGGGGCATGTGTATCTGGCACTGGGGGCATATGTGGCACTGTGGGGGCATGTGTATCAGCACTGGGGGCATATCTGGTACTGTGGGGGCATGTGTGTCTGCACTGGGGGCATATCCGGCACTGTGGGGGCATGTGTATCTGGCACTGGGGGCATATGTGGCACTGTGGGGGCATGTGTATCTGGCACTGGGGGCATATCTGGCATTGTGGGGGCATGTGTATCTGGCACTGGGGGCATATGTGGCACTGTGAGGGCATGTGTATCAGCACTGGGGGGCATATCTGGCACTGTGGGGGCATGTGTTTCTGCACTGGGGGCATATCCGGCACTGTGGGGACATGTGTATCTGGCACTAGGGGCATATGTGGCACTGTGGGGGCATGTGTATCAGCACTGGGGGCATATCTGGCACTGTGGGGGCATGTGTATCTGCACTGGGGGCATATCTGGCACTGTGGGGGCATGTGTATCTGGCACTGGGGATATATCTGGCACTGTGGGGGCATGTGTATCAGCACTGGGGGCATATGTGGCACTGTGGGGGCAGGTATATCTGCACTGGGGGCATATCTGGCACTGTGGGGGCATGTGTATCTGCACTGGGGGCATATCTGGCACTGTGGGGGCATACATGTATTTGGCACTGTGGGGGCATATCTGGCACTCTGTGGGGGCATGTGTATCAGCACTGGGGGCATATCTGACACTGTGGGGGCATGTGTGTCTGCACTGGGGGCATATGTGGCACCGTGGGGGCAGTTGTATCTGCACTGGGGGCATATCTGGCACTGTGGGGACATGTGTATCTGGCACTGTGAGGACATGTGTATCTGGCACTGTGGGGGCATATATGTATCTGGCACATTGGGGGCACCCATTTTTTGGCATTTTTATATGTATGTGGCACTGTACAACATGAATAAACAGGGTTATGACACAAGGTCACACTCCTACAAACATCATACTGAAAGGTGTGCGCACAAAAATGGGGCATGGCTTTGTGACAACTAGGCCACGCCCCCATTTAGGCGCGCGCATGACAGTGGCTCTTGCCCTTGCCTATGGATCATTTCTGGCTCTTTGCCTCTGACTGGTTGGCCACCCCTGCCCTAACGGGTCAACAGCCCCCAGCAGTCAGTGGGGTGCTCATACAGCTCTGCTGTATCAGTCCAGGGGTGCTCTGCTGTATCAGTCCAGGGGTGCTCTGTCAGCTGTATCAGTCCAGGGGTGCTCTGTCAGCTCTGCTGTATCAGTCCAGGGGTGCCCTGTCAGCTCTGCTGTATCAGTCCAGGGGTGCTCTGTCAGCTCTGCTGTATCAGTCCAGGGGTGCCCTGTCAGCTCTGCTGTATCAGTCCAGGGGTGCTCTGTCAGCTCTGCTGTATCAGTCCAGGGGTGCTCTGCTGTATCAGTCCAGGGGTGCTCTGTCAGCTCTGCTGTATCAGTCCAGGGGTGCCCTGTCAGCTCTGCTGTATCAGTCCAGGGGTGCTCTGTCAGCTCTGCTGTATCAGTCCAGGGGTGCCCTGTCAGCTCTGCTGTATCAGTCCAGGGGTGCTCTGTCAGCTCTGCTGTATCAGTCCAGGGGTGCCCTGTCAGCTCTGCTGTATCAGTCCAGGGGTGCCCTGTCAGCTCTGCTGTATCAGTCCAGGGGTGCCCTGTCAGCTCTGCTGTATCAGTCCAGGGGTGCTCTGTCAGCTCTGCTGTATCAGTCCAGGGGTGCTCTGTCAGCTCTGCTGTATCAGTCCAGGGGTGCTCTGTCAGCTCTGCTGTATCAGTCCAGGGGTGCTCTGTCTGCTGTATCAGTCCAGGGGTGCTCTGTCAGCTCTGCTGTATCAGTCCAGGGGTGCCCTGTCAGCTCTGCTGTATCAGTCCAGGGGTGCCCTGTCAGCTCTGCTGTATCAGTCCAGGGGTGCCCTGTCAGCTCTGCTGTATCAGTCCAGGGGTGCTCTGTCAGCTCTGCTGTATCAGTCCAGGGGTGCTCTGTCAGCTCTGCTGTATCAGTCCAGGGGTGCTCTGTCAGCTCTGCTGTATCAGTCCAGGGGTGCTCTGTCAGCTCTGCTGTATCAGTCCAGGGGTGCCCTGTCAGCTCTGCTGTATCAGTCCAGGAGTGCTCTGTCAGCTCTGCTGTATCAGTCCAGGGGTGCTCTGTCAGCTCTGCTGTATCAGTCCAGGGGTGCTCTGTCAGCTCTGCTGTATCAGTCCAGGGGTGCTCTGTCTGCTCTGCTGTATCACTCCAGGGGTGCTCTGTCAGCTCTGCTGTATCATTGCAGGGGTGCTCTGTCAGCTCTGCTGTATCAGTCCAGGGGTGCTCTGTCAGCTATACTGTATCACTCCAGGGGTGCTCTGTCAGCTCTGCTGTATCAGTCCAGGGGTGCTCTGTCAGCTCTGCTGTATCAGTCCAGGGGTGGTCTGTCTGCTGTATCAGTCCAGGGGTGCTCTGTCTGCTGTATCAGTCCAGGGGTGCTCTGTCAGCTATACTGTATCACTCCAGGGGTGCTCTGTCAGCTCTGCTGTATCAGTCCAGGGGTGCCCTGTCAGCTCTGCTGTATCAGTCCAGGGGTGCTCTGTCAGCTCTGCTGTATCAGTCCAGGGGTGCCCTGTCAGCTATACTGTATCACTCCAGGGGTGCTCTGTCAGCTCTGCTGTATCAGTCCAGGGGTGCCCTGTCAGCTCTGCTGTATCAGTCCAGGGGAGCTCTGTCAGCTCTGCTGTATCAGTCCAGGGGTGCTCTGTCAGCTCTGCTGTATCAGTCCAGGGGTGCTCTGTCAGCTCTGCTGTATCAGTCCAGGGGTGCCCTGTCAGCTCTGCTGTATCAGTCCAGGGGTGCTCTGTCTGCTGTATCAGTCCAGGGGTGCTCTGTCAGCATAGGTGGCGCTGTGCAGGTGCAGAGCATATGCGGCACTGTGCAGGTGCAGAGCATAGGTGACACTGTGCAGGTGCAGAGCATAGGCGGCACTGTGCAGGTGCAGAGCATAGGTGGCACTGTGCATGTGCAGCGCATAGGCGGCACTGTGCAGGTATGGTGCATAGGTGGTACTGTGCAGGCGCAGAGCATAGGTGGCAGTGTGCAGGTACAGAACACAGGCGGCACTGTGCAGGTGCAGAGCATAGGTGGCACTGTGCAGGTGCAGAGCATTGGTGACACTGTGCAGGTGCAAAGCATAGGCGGCACTGTGCAGGTGCAGAGCATAGGTGACACTGTGCAGGTGCAGAGCATAGGCGGCACTGTGCAGGTGCAGAGCATAGGTGGCACTGTGCATGTGCAGAGCATAGGTGGCACTGTGCAGGTGCAGAGCATAGGTGGCACTGTGCATGTGCAGAGCATAGGTGACACTGTGCAGGTGCAGAGCATAGGTGGCACTGTGCAGGTACAGAACACAGGCGGCACTGTGCAGGTGCAGAGCATAGGTGGCACTGTGCATGTGCAGAGCATAGGTGACACTGTGCATGTGCAGAGCATAGGTGGCACTGTGCATGTGCAGAGCATAGGTGGCACTGTGCAGGTACAGAACACAGGCGGCACTGTGCAGGTGCAGAGCATAGATGGCACTGTGCATGTGCAGAGCATAGGTGGCACTGTGCATGTGCAGAGCATAGGTGGCACTGTGCAGGTGCAGAGCATAGGTGGCACTGTGCATGTGCAGAGCATAGATGGCACTGTGCATGTGCAGAGCATAGGTGGCACTGTGCAGGTGCAGAGCATAGGTGACACTGTGCAGGTGCAGAGCATAGGTGGCACTGTGCATGTGCAGAGCATAGATGGCACTGTGCATGTGCAGAGCATAGGTGGCACTGTGCAGGTGCAGAGCATAGGTGACACTGTGCAGGTGCAGAGCATAGGTGGCACTGTGCATGTGCAGAGCATAGGTGGCACTGTGCAGGTGCAGAGCATAGGTGGCACTGTGCAGGTGCAGAGCATAGGTGGCACTGTGCAGGTGCAGAGCATAGGTGGCACTGTGCTAGTTTGGCGTTGGCGTTTCAGCGCACATTACAGGGGACTTCCTGTTGACCAGATGACACTCCCCCACAGTAGAAGTAATAATAGGACCTTTGGTTCCCATGTCTGACAATCTCTTCCTCTCTCCCCAGGTTACGGCCACCTGGTCCCCGTCACCGTGTTGGGGAAAGTTGCGTGTATGGTGTATGGTGCGATTGGCATTCCCCTCATGCTCCTGGTGCTGGCTGACCTAGGAGACATCCTCGCCGGCTGCATGTCCAATATGTATAAACGTGTCCGAGAATCCTGCTACAGATGTTCTGAGCGGAAGTCCACCGTGGCCAGCATGAAAGGTCGCTCAGAAAAGTCCAGTATGGAGTCCACTCTGGATAGTCGAGTGTCCGTCAAGGAGCCGCTGAACCTGATGGATGTGCTGATGAGCCAGGCGACGCTGAAGCGGAAATACCTGCAGATGCGGAACATCGAAATTTTTGAAGAAATTCTCGTAAGAGAGAACATAGTGCCCAGGAAATACCCGAATATGAAGTGCTACTCCTGCCCGGAGCTGGACAAGATGCCCTCTAGCCAGTCCGCTTTCTCAAACTTTGACAAACTTGGGGAAGAACTGGAGAAGCTGGATGTCCCGGTCATTGTCATCGTCCTGGTGGTGGTGGCCTACATCATGTTGGGGGCCCTCATCTTCCCGCGGTGGGAGGCCTGGAACACTTTGGATGCCTTTTACTTCTGCTTCGTCACCCTCACCACTATCGGGTTCGGTGATGTGGTTCCCGAACACCCAAACTATTTCCTGCTACTGTCGCTCTACATGGTGATTGGCATGGCCATAATGTGCATGGCCTTCAAGCTGATGCAGAACCGGCTGGTGTGTCTCTATAAGCTATGTATTGTCTGTGTCAGCGGGGGCAACGTCACAATGGCCCCCAGCAATGATCAGCGGTAACCGGAGTCTCTGCGCGGGTCAGGAGGTGACCAGGCCCTCACTGATTACCGGGACATGACTGGACCAGTGCACTGTCCGCTGCGTTTATCAATCAGAGAGACGCGTTTTACCTTATGTAGGGGCCCATTGATCATTGTATATTTGCCGCTGAATCCCCAAAAACACGTGGGTCTAAGATCTCCGATACCTGCTGCGATCCCTACATGCCCGCCTGTAGTCGCGTCCCCATGGTGTCTTTGGGGGGTTGCGATGTTGCCGGATTTGTTGGTAGATGGCGGTCGCTGCTGTAGTGATTTTTGCACTGCTGCACAGTGAACACAATTGCGCATGGGGGGTCATCCCGAGTTGATCGTTCGCTAGCTATTTTTAGCAGCCGTGCAAACGCTAGGCCGCCGTCCTCTGGGAGTGTATTTTAGTTTAGCAGAAGTACGAACAAAAGGATCGCAAAGCGGCTACAAAATAATTGTGTGCAGTTTCAGAGTAGCTCCAGACCTACTCCCAGCCTGCGATCACTTCAGACTGTTCAGTCCCTGTTTTGACGTCATACACCCGCCCAGCGTTCGCCCAGCTACGCCTGCGTTTTTCCTGGCACGCCTGCGTATTTCTGCTCACTCCCTGAAAACGGTCAGTTGACACCCAGAAACGCCCTCTTCCTGTCAATCACTCTGCTGCCACCAGTGCGACTGAAAAACTTTGCATCGGCCGTTGTGAAAGTACGTCGTGCGTGCGCATTGCGCCGCATACGGATGCGCAGAAGTGCCGATTTTTTGCATCATCGCTGCACAGCGAACATTTTTAGCTACCGATCAACTCGGAATGACCCCCATGATCTGTAAAAATGTGATCGGATCCCGGAAGGATGCAATCGCACTTTGATTGACAGCAATGGCCATCGTGAGGAAAGGGGGAGGGGGGGGAATTTGCGCAGCGTTGAAGGGGAGTGGTCCAACCAACACAGGCATGGCCGGACAATTTTCGTGGGGGGTGCGTGATGCCACATGCAGCCGCTCTGTTTAATAAAATGGCGGTGGATCGGCTGCATACACAGCCATGGCATCCGCAAATCCCAGTTAAGGCGGGGCTTGGCATGGTGTCTGGCCCTGCGCTGGGATCTACCAGAATCTGTCGCTGCTTCTACAACAGCAGGGAGCCATCCAGCGCAGGGAAAGTCCACACAGAATGCTTATTGTCGGCCAGCAAAGCGATCGCATCGCTGTGTCAGAAATTAGGGACGACCCCCTAAACTGTGCACGCAGGCGGAGAGCTACCATTTTTCTGGTCTCAGCGGCCGCATGTGATGTCACCTGGCCATCCAGAAAAAAATTGGCCACGCCTTCACTGTCCGAACCATGCCGCCGCAATGCCACGTTGCCCCCCGCCCCCCCCCCCCCCTCCGATGGCCACCTCTGTCAATCACAGCAATGGCACTGTGAGTGGGGGCTCATGTGCTGTGCAGGGCAGTGTAGTGGTCAGAATTGTGTCCCTTACTGAATGAGGGCCACAGTTTCGGAGGATTCCGCCTTATATGACTGCATGTGTGGTCAGTGGGGCCGCGCATGCGCAAAAGCCCAGTCAGCCGCCTGGATCCGTGGTCCCTGCAGGTGCATGATAATGCATTTACCCATACGCATCGCTTATTGCATGGAGATCCTGGGCACTAGTATCGCACCCAGATTGCATGGAATATGTGCGGAATGATAAATGAGCCCCTCAGATTTTTCTCCAGAATAAGTGCGCGCTACTTGTTAGCCGTCAGGTGATTCGCCTGTTTTAGTTGTAGCTGGAGAACATTATTTACAGAATTCCTCTGGGAAGTGTCGGTTTTACAGAAGTGGGGAATAAATTCTGCATGTGCCGTGCTACATACACTGACCTGCAGAACGCTGCAATACCTGGTGTATGAGGGCCACGTCTTTGTGTGGCCAGTAATCCTGCATGCAGAACATCCCTCAGAGCACCTACCTGGCGCAGATCTGATGCGTCTGTACATGCACCTACCATGCAGATCACCTCTCTGCCCCCTGCCAAACAGAGAACGTTCCAAGCTGCACCTGGAACTCGCACAGTTCCACCTTCTGCTGCCAGGGGTCTGTCCCAGGAGACCGCAGAATGCATGCAGTCCTTCACTGGGCAAATGACACTATCCTCACAAGCTTACACTCTAAATACGTATCAGAAGTCTGGGTACAGTATGGTTATATAACTTTACTATGATCACATTGTATTACCACAGGAAAACATGTTCCTGAAAGACTGGCCTAAGACGTGCCAAATATCATTCATTAGCTCAATGTCTTGTTCTGTGCCATATGGGAAGGTGGAGGTATACACTGTAGGGATAGACGTAGGGGAAGGTGGAGATGTATACTGTAGAGACAGACGTAGGGGAAGGTGGAGATGTATACTGTAGAGACAGACGTAGGGGAAGGTGGAGATGTATACCGTAGAGACAGACGTAGGGGAAGGTGGAGGTGAATACCGTAGAGACAGACGTAGGGGAAGGTGGAGGTGTATACTGTAGAGACAGACGTAGGGGAAGGTGGAGATGTATACTGTAGAGACAGACGTAGGGGAAGGTGGAGATGTATACTGTAGAGACAGACGTAGGGGAAGGTGGAGGTGTATACTGTAGAGACAGACGTAGGGGAAGGTGGAGGTGTATACTGTAGAGACAGACGTAGGGGAAGGTGGAGATGTATACTGTAGAGACAGACGTAGGGGAAGGTGGAGATGTATACTGTAGAGACAGACGTAGGGGAAGGTGGAGATGTATACTGTAGAGACAGACGTAGGGGAAGGTGGAGGTGTATACTGTAGAGACAGACGTAGGGGAAGGTGGAGATGTATACTGTAGAGACAGACGTAGGGGAAGGTGGAGATGTATACTGTAGAGACAGACGTAGGGGAAGGTGGAGATGTATACTGTAGAGACAGACGCAGGGGAAGGTGGAGATGTATACTGTAGAGACAGACGTAGGGGAAGGTGGAGGTGTATACTGTAGAGACAGACGTAGGGGAAGGTGGAGGTGTATACTGTAGAGACAGACGTAGGGGAAGGTGGAGATGTATACTGTAGAGACAGACGTAGGGGAAGGTGGAGGTGTATACCGTAGAGACAGACGTAGGGGAAGGTGAAGGTGTGCACTGTAGAGACAGACGTAGGGGAAGGTGGAGATGTATACTGTAGAGACAGACGTAGGGGAAGGTGGAGATGTATACTGTAGAGACAGACGTAGGGGAAGGTGGAGATGTATACTGTAGAGACAGACGTAGGGGAAGGTGGAGGTGTATACTGTAGAGACAGACGTAGGGGAAGGTGGAGATGTATACTGTAGAGACAGACGTAGGGGAAGGTGGAGGTGTATACTGTAGAGACAGACGTAGGGGAAGGTGGAGGTGTATACTGTAGAGACAGACGTAGGGGAAGGTGGAGGTGTATACTGTAGAGACAGACGTAGGGGAAGGTGGAGGTGTATACTGTAGAGACAGACGTAGGGGAAGGTGGAGGTTTATACCGTAGAGACAGACGTAGGGGAAGGTGGAGGTATACACTGTAGAGACAGACGTAGGGGAAGGTGGAGATGTATACTGTAGAGACAGACGTAGGGGAAGGTGGAGATGTATACTGTAGAGACAGACGTAGGGGAAGGTGGAGGTGTATACCGTAGAGACAGACGTAGGGGGAAGGTGGAGGTGTATACTGTAGAGACAGACGTAGGGGGAAGGTGGAGGTGTATACTGTAGAGACAGATGTAGGGGAAGGTGGAGGTGTATACTGTAGAGACAGACGTAGGGGAAGGTGGAGGTGTGTACCGTAGAGACAGACGCAGGGGAAGGTGGATGTGTGTACCGTAGAGACAGACGTAGGGGAAGGTGGAGGTGTACACAGTAGAGACAGACGTAGGGGAAGGTAGAGGTGTACACAGTAGAGACAGACGTAGGGGAAGGTAGAGGTGTATACTGTAGAGACAGACGTTGGGGAAGGTGGAGGTGTATACCGTAGAGACAGACGTAGGGGAAGGTGGAGGTGTATACCGTAGAGACAGACGTAGGGGAAGGTGGAGGTGTGCACTGTAGAGACAGACGTAGGGGAAGGTGGAGGTGTATACTGTAGAGACAGACGTAGGGGAAGGTGGAGATGTATACTATAGAGACAGACGTAGGGGAAGGTGGAGATGTATACTGTAGAGACAGACGTAGGGGAAGGTGGAGGTGTATACTGTAGAGACAGACGTAGGGGAAGGTGGAGGTGTATACTGTAGAGACAGACGTAGGGGAAGGTGGAGATGTATACTGTAGAGACAGACGTAGGGGAAGGTGGAGATGTATACTGTAGAGACAGATGTAGGGGAAGGTGGAGGTGTGTACTGTAGAGACAGACGTAGGGGAAGGTGGAGGTGTATACTGTAGAGACAGACGTAGGGGAAGGTGGAGGTGTATACTGTAGAGACAGACGTAGGGGAAGGTGGAGGTGTATACTGTAGAGACAGACGTAGGGGAAGGTGGAGGTGTATACTGTAGAGACAGACGTAGAAGAAGGTGGAGGTGTATACCGTAGAGACAGACGTAGGGGAAGGTGGAGGTGTGTACTGTAGAGACAGACGCAGGGGAAGGTGGAGGTGTATACTGTAGAGACAGACGTAGGGGAAGGTGGAGATGTATACTGTAGAGACAGACGTAGGGGAAGGTGGAGGTGTATACTGTAGAGACAGACGTAGGGGAAGGTGGAGGTGTGTACCGTAGAGACAGACGTAGAAGAAGGTGGAGGTGTATACCGTAGAGACAGACGTAGGGGAAGGTGGAGGTGTATACCGTAGAGAAAGACGTAGGGGAAGGTGGAGGTGTATACTGTAGAGACAGACGTAGGGGAAGGTGGAGGTGTATACTGTAGAGACAGACGTAGGGGAAGGTGGAGGAGTATACTGTAGAGACAGACGTAGGGGAAGGTGGAGGTGTATACTGTAGAGACAGACGTAGGGGAAGGTGGAGGAGTATACTGTAGAGACAGACGTAGGGGAAGGTGGAGGTGTATACTGTAGAGACAGACGTAGGGGAAGGTGGAGGAGTATACTGTAGAGACAGACGTAGGGGAAGGTGGAGGTGTATACTGTAGAGACAGACGTAGGGGAAGGTGGAGGTGTATACTGTAGAGACAGACGTAGGGGAAGGTGGAGGAGTATACTGTAGAGACAGACGTAGGGGAAGGTGGAGGTGTATACTGTAGAGACAGACGTAGGGGAAGGTGGAGGAGTATACTGTAGAGACAGATGTAGGGGAAGGTGGAGGTGTATACTGTAGAGACAGACGTAGGGGAAGGTGGAGGAGTATACTGTAGAGACAGACGTAGGGGAAGGTGGAGGTGTATACCGTAGAGACAGACGTAGGGGAAGGTGGAGGTGTATACCGTAGAGACAGACGTAGGGGAAGGTGGAGGTGTATAATGTAGAGACAGACGTAGGGGAAGGTGGGGGTGTATACAGTAGAGACAGACGTAGGGGAAGGTGGAGGTGTATACCATAGAGACAGACGTAGGGGAAGGTGGAGGTGTATACTGTAGAGACAGTTGTAGGGAAAGGTGGAGGTGTATACCGTAGAGACAGACGTAGAAGAAGGTGGAGGTGTATACCGTAGAGACAGACGTAGGGGAAGGTGGAGGTGTGCACTGTAGAGACAGACGCAGGGGAAGATGGAGGTGTATACTGTAGAGACAGACGCAGGGGAAGGTGGAGGTGTATACTGTAGAGACTGACGTAGGGGAAGGTGGAGATGTATACTGTAGAGACAGACGTAGGGGAAGGTGGAGGTGTATACTGTAGAGACAGACGTAGGGGAAGGTGGAGGTGTGTACCGTAGAGACAGACGTAGAAGAAGGTGGAGGTGTATACCGTAGAGACAGACGTAGGGGAAGGTGGAGGTGTATACCGTAGAGACAGACGTAGGGGAAGGTGGAGGTGTATACTGTAGAGACAGACGTAGGGGAAGGTGGAGGTGTGTACTGTAGAGACAGACGTAGGGGAAGGTGGAGGTGTATACTGTAGAGACAGACGTAGGGGAAGGTGGAGGTGTATACTGTAGAGACAGACGTAGGGGAAGGTGGAGGTGTGTACTGTAGAGACAGACGTAGGGGAAGGTGGAGGTGTATACTGTAGAGACAGACGTAGGGGAAGGTGGAGGTGTATACTGTAGAGACAGACGTAGGGGAAGGTGGAGGTGTATACTGTAGAGACAGACGTAGGGGAAGGTGGAGGTGTATACCGTAGAGACAGACGTAGGGGAAGGTGGAGGTGTATACCGTAGAGACAAACGTAGGGGAAGGTGGAGGTGTATAGTATATGTATACTGTAGAGACAGACGTAGGGGAAGGTGGTGGTGTATAATGTAGAGACAGACGTAGGGGAAGGTGGAGGTGTATACTGTAGAGAGAGACGTAGGGGAAGGTGGAGGTGTATACCGTAGAGACAGACGTAGGGGGAAGGTGGAGGTGTATACTGTAGAGACAGACGTAGGGGGAAGGTGGAGGTGTATACTGTAGAGACAGACGTAGGGGGAAGGTGGAGGTGTATACTGTAGAGACAGATTTAGGGGAAGGTGGAGGTGTATACTGTAGAGACAGACGTAGGGGAAGGTGGAGGTGTGTACCGTAGAGACAGACGCAGGGGAAGGTGGATGTGTGTACCGTAGAGACAGACGTAGGGGAAGGTGGAGGTGTATACCGTAGAGGCAGGGGAAGGTGGAGGTGTATACTGTAGAGACAGACGTAGGGGGAAGGTGGAGGTGTATACCGTAGAGACAGACGTAGGGGAAGGTGGAGGTGTATACCGTAGAGACAGACGTAGGGGAAGGTGGAGGTGTATACCGCAGAGACAGACGTAGGGGAAGGTGGAGGTGTATACCGTAGAGGCAGGGGAAGGTGGAGGTGTATACCGTAGAGATAGACGTAGGGGAAGGTGAAGGTGTATACCGTAGAGACAGACGTAGGGGAAGGTAGAGGTGTATACTGTAGAGACAGACTTAGGGGAAGGTGGAGGTGTATACTGTAGAGACAGACGTAGGGGAAGGTGGAGGTGTATACCGTAGAGACAGACGTAGGGGAAGGTGGAGGTGTATACCGTAGAGACAGACGTAGGGGAAGGTGGAGGTGTATACCGTAGAGACAGACGTAGGGGAAGGTGGAGGTGTATACTGTAGAGACAGACGTAGGGGAAGGTGGAGGTGTGTACCGTAGAGACAGACGTAGAAGAAGGTGGAGGTGTATACCGTAGAGACAGACGTAGGGGAAGGTGGAGGTGTGTACCGTAGAGACAGACGTAGAAGAAGGTGGAGGTGTATACC
Source organism: Pseudophryne corroboree (assembly GCF_028390025.1). Classification (NCBI taxonomy): domain Eukaryota; kingdom Metazoa; phylum Chordata; class Amphibia; order Anura; family Myobatrachidae; genus Pseudophryne; species Pseudophryne corroboree. Next base: position 285,316 of record NW_026967539.1, read on the forward strand.
GTAGAGACAGACGTAGGGGAAGGTGGAGGTGTATACCGTAGAGACAGACGTAGGGGAAGGTGGAGGTGTATACTGTAGAGACAGACGTAGGGGAAGGTGGAGGTGTGTACTGTAGAGACAGACGTAGGGGAAGGTGGAGGTGTATACTGTAGAGACAGACGTAGGGGAAGGTGGAGGTGTATACTGTAGAGACAGACGTAGGGGAAGGTGGAGGTGTGTACTGTAGAGACAGACGTAGGGGAAGGTGGAGGTGTATAGTATATGTATACTGTAGAGACAGACGTAGGGGAAGGTGGTGGTGTATAATGTAGAGACAGACGTAGGGGAAGGTGGAGGTGTATACTGTAGAGAGAGACGTAGGGGAAGGTGGAGGTGTATACTGTAGAGACAGACGTAGGGGAAGGTGGAGGTGTATACTGTAGAGACAGACGTAGGGGAAGGTGGAGGTGTGTACTGTAGAGACAGACGTAGGGGAAGGTGGAGGTGTATAGTATATGTATACTGTAGAGACAGACGTAGGGGAAGGTGGAGGTGTATACTGTAGAGACAGACGTAGGGGAAGGTGGAGGTGTATACTGTAGAGACAGACGTAGGGGAAGGTGGAGGTGTATACCGTAGAGACAGACGTAGGGGAAGGTGGAGGTGTATACCGTAGAGACAGACGTAGGGGAAGGTGGAGGTGTATACCGTAGAGACAAACGTAGGGGAAGGTGGAGGTGTATAGTATATGTATACTGTAGAGACAGACGTAGGGGAAGGTGGTGGTGTATAATGTAGAGACAGACGTAGGGGAAGGTGGAGGTGTATACTGTAGAGAGAGACGTAGGGGAAGGTGGAGGTGTATACCGTAGAGACAGACGTAGGGGGAAGGTGGAGGTGTATACTGTAGAGACAGACGTAGGGGGAAGGTGGAGGTGTATACTGTAGAGACAGACGTAGGGGGAAGGTGGAGGTGTATACTGTAGAGACAGATTTAGGGGAAGGTGGAGGTGTATACTGTAGAGACAGACGTAGGGGAAGGTGGAGGTGTGTACCGTAGAGACAGACGCAGGGGAAGGTGGATGTGTGTACCGTAGAGACAGACGTAGGGGAAGGTGGAGGTGTATACCGTAGAGGCAGGGGAAGGTGGAGGTGTATACTGTAGAGACAGACGTAGGGGGAAGGTGGAGGTGTATACCGTAGAGACAGACGTAGGGGAAGGTGGAGGTGTATACCGTAGAGACAGACGTAGGGGAAGGTAGAGGTGTATACTGTAGAGACAGACTTAGGGGAAGGTGGAGGTGTATACTGTAGAGACAGACGTAGGGGAAGGTGGAGGTGTATACCGTAGAGACAGACGTAGGGGAAGGTGGAGGTGTATACCGTAGAGACAGACGTAGGGGAAGGTGGAGGTGTATACCGTAGAGACAGACGTAGGGGAAGGTGGAGGTGTATACTGTAGAGACAGACGTAGGGGAAGGTGGAGGTGTGTACCGTAGAGACAGACGTAGAAGAAGGTGGAGGTGTATACCGTAGAGACAGACGTAGGGGAAGGTGGAGGTGTATACCGTAGAGACAAACGTAGGGGAAGGTGGAGGTGTATAGTATATGTATACTGTAGAGACAGACGTAGGGGAAGGTGGTGGTGTATAATGTAGAGACAGACGTAGGGGAAGGTGGAGGTGTATACTGTAGAGAGAGACGTAGGGGAAGGTGGAGGTGTATACCGCAGAGACAGACGTAGGGGAAGGTGGAGGTGTATACCGTAGAGGCAGGGGAAGGTGGAGGTGTATACCGTAGAGATAGACGTAGGGGAAGGTGAAGGTGTATACCGTAGAGACAGACGTAGGGGAAGGTAGAGGTGTATACTGTAGAGACAGACTTAGGGGAAGGTGGAGGTGTATACTGTAGAGACAGACGTAGGGGAAGGTGGAGGTGTATACCGTAGAGACAGACGTAGGGGAAGGTGGAGGTGTATACCGTAGAGACAGACGTAGGGGAAGGTGGAGGTGTATACCGTAGAGACAGACGTAGGGGAAGGTGGAGGTGTATACTGTAGAGACAGACGTAGGGGAAGGTGGAGGTGTGTACTGTAGAGACAGACGTAGGGGAAGGTGGAGGTGTATAATGTAGAGACAGACGTAGGGGAAGGTGGGGGTGTATACAGTAGAGACAGACGTAGGGGAAGGTGGAGGTGTATACCATAGAGACAGACGTAGGGGAAGGTGGAGGTGTATACTGTAGAGACAGTTGTAGGGAAAGGTGGAGGTGTATACCGTAGAGACAGACGTAGAAGAAGGTGGAGGTGTATACCGTAGAGACAGACGTAGGGGAAGGTGGAGGTGTGCACTGTAGAGACAGACGCAGGGGAAGATGGAGGTGTATACTGTAGAGACAGACGCAGGGGAAGGTGGAGGTGTATACTGTAGAGACTGACGTAGGGGAAGGTGGAGATGTATACTGTAGAGACAGACGTAGGGGAAGGTGGAGGTGTATACTGTAGAGACAGACGTAGGGGAAGGTGGAGGTGTGTACCGTAGAGACAGACGTAGAAGAAGGTGGAGGTGTATACCGTAGAGACAGACGTAGGGGAAGGTGGAGGTGTATACCGTAGAGACAGACGTAGGGGAAGGTGGAGGTGTATACTGTAGAGACAGACGTAGGGGAAGGTGGAGGTGTGTACTGTAGAGACAGACGTAGGGGAAGGTGGAGGTGTATACTGTAGAGACAGACGTAGGGGAAGGTGGAGGTGTGTACTGTAGAGACAGACGTAGGGGAAGGTGGAGGTGTATACTGTAGAGACAGACGTAGGGGAAGGTGGAGGTGTATACTGTAGAGACAGACGTAGGGGAAGGTGGAGGTGTATACTGTAGAGACAGACGTAGGGGAAGGTGGAGGTGTATACCGTAGAGACAGACGTAGGGGAAGGTGGAGGTGTATACCGTAGAGACAAACGTAGGGGAAGGTGGAGGTGTATAGTATATGTATACTGTAGAGACAGACGTAGGGGAAGGTGGTGGTGTATAATGTAGAGACAGACGTAGGGGAAGGTGGAGGTGTATACTGTAGAGAGAGACGTAGGGGAAGGTGGAGGTGTATACCGTAGAGACAGACGTAGGGGGAAGGTGGAGGTGTATACTGTAGAGACAGACGTAGGGGGAAGGTGGAGGTGTATACTGTAGAGACAGACGTAGGGGGAAGGTGGAGGTGTATACTGTAGAGACAGATTTAGGGGAAGGTGGAGGTGTATACTGTAGAGACAGACGTAGGGGAAGGTGGAGGTGTGTACCGTAGAGACAGACGCAGGGGAAGGTGGATGTGTGTACCGTAGAGACAGACGTAGGGGAAGGTGGAGGTGTATACCGTAGAGGCAGGGGAAGGTGGAGGTGTATACTGTAGAGACAGACGTAGGGGGAAGGTGGAGGTGTATACCGTAGAGACAGACGTAGGGGAAGGTGGAGGTGTATACCGTAGAGACAGACGTAGGGGAAGGTGGAGGTGTATACCGCAGAGACAGACGTAGGGGAAGGTGGAGGTGTATACCGTAGAGGCAGGGGAAGGTGGAGGTGTATACCGTAGAGATAGACGTAGGGGAAGGTGAAGGTGTATACCGTAGAGACAGACGTAGGGGAAGGTAGAGGTGTATACTGTAGAGACAGACTTAGGGGAAGGTGGAGGTGTATACTGTAGAGACAGACGTAGGGGAAGGTGGAGGTGTATACCGTAGAGACAGACGTAGGGGAAGGTGGAGGTGTATACCGTAGAGACAGACGTAGGGGAAGGTGGAGGTGTATACTGTAGAGACAGACGTAGGGGAAGGTGGAGGTGTGTACCGTAGAGAAAGACGTAGGGGAAGGTGGAGGTGTATACTGTAGAGACAGACGTAGGGGAAGGTGGTGGTGTATAATGTAGAGACAGACGTAGGGGAAGGTGGAGGTGTATACTGTAGAGAGAGACGTAGGGGAAGGTGGAGGTGTAAACCGTAGAGACAGACGTAGGGGGAAGGTGGAGGTGTATACTGTAGAGACAGACGTAGGGGGAAGGTGGAGGTGTATACTGTAGAGACAGACGTAGGGGGAAGGTGGAGGTGTATACTGTAGAGACAGATGTAGGGGAAGGTGGAGGTGTATACTGTAGAAACAGACGTAGGGGAAGGTGGAGGTGTGTACCGTAGAGACAGACGCAGGGGAAGGTGGATGTGTGTACCGTAGAGACAGACGTAGGGGAAGGTGGAGGTGTATACCGTAGAGGCAGGGGAAGGTGGAGGTGTATACTATAGAGACAGACGTAGGGGGAAGGTGGAGGTGTATACCGTAGAGACAGACGCAGGGGAAGGTGGATGTGTGTACCGTAGAGACAGACGTAGGGGAAGGTGGAGGTGTATACCGTAGAGGCAGGGGAAGGTGGAGGTGTATACTATAGAGACAGACGTAGGGGGAAGGTGGAGGTGTATACCGTAGAGACAGACGTAGGGGAAGGTGGAGGTGTATACTGTAGAGACAGACGTAGGGGAAGGTGGAGGAGTATACTGTAGAGACAGACGTAGGGGAAGGTGGAGGTGTATACTGTAGAGACAGACGTAGGGGAAGGTGGAGGAGTATACTGTAGAGACAGACGTAGGGGAAGGTGGAGGTGTATACTGTAGAGACAGACGTAGGGGAAGGTGGAGGAGTATACTGTAGAGACAGACGTAGGGGAAGGTGGAGGTGTATACTGTAGAGACAGACGTAGGGGAAGGTGGAGGTGTATACTGTAGAGACAGACGTAGGGGAAGGTGGAGGAGTATACTGTAGAGACAGACGTAGGGGAAGGTGGAGGTGTATACTGTAGAGACAGACGTAGGGGAAGGTGGAGGTGTATACTGTAGAGACAGACGTAGGGGAAGGTGGAGGTGTATACCGTAGAGACAGACGTAGGGGAAGGTGGAGGTGTATACCGTAGAGACAGACGTAGGGGAAGGTGGAGGTGTATAATGTAGAGACAGACGTAGGGGAAGGTGGGGGTGTATACAGTAGAGACAGACGTAGGGGAAGGTGGAGGTGTATACCATAGAGACAGACGTAGGGGAAGGTGGAGGTGTATACTGTAGAGACAGTTGTAGGGAAAGGTGGAGGTGTATACCGTAGAGACAGACGTAGAAGAAGGTGGAGGTGTATACCGTAGAGACAGACGTAGGGGAAGGTGGAGGTGTGCACTGTAGAGACAGACGCAGGGGAAGGTGGAGGTGTATACTGTAGAGACAGACGCAGGGGAAGGTGGAGGTGTATACTGTAGAGACTGACGTAGGGGAAGGTGGAGATGTATACTGTAGAGACAGACGTAGGGGAAGGTGGAGGTGTATACTGTAGAGACAGACGTAGGGGAAGGTGGAGGTGTGTACCGTAGAGACAGACGTAGAAGAAGGTGGAGGTGTATACCGTAGAGACAGACGTAGGGGAAGGTGGAGGTGTATACCGTAGAGACAGACGTAGGGGAAGGTGGAGGTGTATACTGTAGAGACAGACGTAGGGGAAGGTGGAGGTGTGTACTGTAGAGACAGACGTAGGGGAAGGTGGAGGTGTATACTGTAGAGACAGACGTAGGGGAAGGTGGAGGTGTATACTGTAGAGACAGACGTAGGGGAAGGTGGAGGTGTGTACTGTAGAGACAGACGTAGGGGAAGGTGGAGGTGTATACTGTAGAGACAGACGTAGGGGAAGGTGGAGGTGTATACTGTAGAGACAGACGTAGGGGAAGGTGGAGGTGTATACTGTAGAGACAGACGTAGGGGAAGGTGGAGGTGTATACCGTAGAGATAGACGTAGGGGAAGGTGGAGGTGTATACCGTAGAGACAAACGTAGGGGAAGGTGGAGGTGTATAGTATATGTATACTGTAGAGACAGACGTAGGGGAAGGTGGTGGTGTATAATGTAGAGACAGACGTAGGGGAAGGTGGAGGTGTATACTGTAGAGAGAGACGTAGGGGAAGGTGGAGGTGTATACCGTAGAGACAGACGTAGGGGGAAGGTGGAGGTGTATACTGTAGAGACAGACGTAGGGGGAAGGTGGAGGTGTATACTGTAGAGACAGACGTAGGGGGAAGGTGGAGGTGTATACTGTAGAGACAGATTTAGGGGAAGGTGGAGGTGTATACTGTAGAGACAGACGTAGGGGAAGGTGGAGGTGTGTACCGTAGAGACAGACGTAGGGGAAGGTGGAGGTGTATACCGTAGAGACAAACTTAGGGGAAGGTGGAGGTGTATAGTATATGTATACTGTAGAGACAGACGTAGGGGAAGGTGGTGGTGTATAATGTAGAGACAGACGTAGGGGAAGGTGGAGGTGTATACTGTAGAGAGAGACGTAGGGGAAGGTGGAGGTGTATACCGTAGAGACAGACGTAGGGGGAAGGTGGAGGTGTATACTGTAGAGATAGACGTAGGGGGAAGGTGGAGGTGTATACTGTAGAGACAGACGTAGGGGGAAGGTGGAGGTGTATACCGTAGAGACAGACGTAGGGGAAGGTGGAGGTGTATACCGTAGAGACAGACGTAGGGGAAGGTGGAGGTGTATACCGCAGAGACAGACGTAGGGGAAGGTGGAGGTGTATACCGTAGAGGCAGGGGAAGGTGGAGGTGTATACCGTAGAGATAGACGTAGGGGAAGGTGGAGGTGTATACCGTAGAGACAGACGTAGGGGAAGGTAGAGGTGTATACTGTAGAGACAGACTTAGGGGAAGGTGGAGGTGTATACTGTAGAGACAGACGTAGGGGAAGGTGGAGGTGTATACCGTAGAGACAGACGTAGGGGAAGGTGGAGGTGTATACCGTAGAGACAGACGTAGGGGAAGGTGGAGGTGTATACTGTAGAGACAGACGTAGGGGAAGGTGGAGGTGTGTACCGTAGAGACAGACGTAGGGGAAGGTGGAGGTGTACACTGTAGAGACAGACGTAGGGGAAGGTGGTGGTGTATAATGTAGAGACAGACGTAGGGGAAGGTGGAGGTGTATACTGTAGAGAGAGACGTAGGGGAAGGTGGAGGTGTATACCGTAGAGACAGACGTAGGGGGAAGGTGGAGGTGTATACTGTAGAGACAGACGTAGGGGGAAGGTGGAGGTGTATACTGTAGAGACAGACGTAGGGGGAAGGTGGAGGTGTATACTGTAGAGACAGATGTAGGGGAAGGTGGAGGTGTATACTGTAGAGACAGACGTAGGGGAAGGTGGAGGTGTGTACCGTAGAGACAGACGCAGGGGAAGGTGGATGTGTGTACCGTAGAGACAGACGTAGGGGAAGGTGGAGGTGTATACCGTAGAGGCAGGGGAAGGTGGAGGTGTATACTGTAGAGACAGACGTAGGGGGAAGGTGGAGGTGTATACCGTAGAGACAGACGTAGGGGAAGGTGGAGGTGTATACCGTAGAGACAGACGTAGGGGAAGGTGGAGGTGTATACCGTAGAGACAGACGTAGGGGAAGGTGGAGGTGTATACCGTAGAGGTAGGGGAAGGTGGAGGTGTATACCGTAGAGATAGACGTAGGGGAAGGTGGAGGTGTATACCGTAGAGACAGACGTAGGGGAAGGTGGAGGTGTATACTGTAGAGACAGACTTAGGGGAAGGTGGTGGTGTATACTGTAGAGACAGACGTAGGGGAAGGTGGAGGTGTATACTGTAGAGACAGACGTAGGGGAAGGTGGTGGTGTATAATGTAGAGACAGACGTAGGGGAAGGTGGAGGTGTATACTGTAGAGACAGACATAGGGGAAGGTGGAGGTGTATACCGTAGAGACAGACGTAGGGGAAGGTGGAGGTGTATAATGTAGAGACAGACGTAGGGGAAGGTGGTGGTGTATAATGTAGAGACAGACGTAGGGGAAGGTGGAGGTGTATACTGTAGAGACAGACATAGGGGAAGGTGGAGGTGTATACCGTAGAGACAGACGTAGGGGAAGGTGGAGGTGTATAATGTAGAGACAGACGTAGGGGAAGGTGGTGGTGTATACTGTAGAGACAGACGTAGGGGAAGGTGGAGGTGTATACTGTAGAGACAGACGTAGGGGAAGGTGGAGGTGTATACTGTAGAGACAGACGTAGGGGAAGGTGGAGGTGTATACTGTAGAGACAGACGTAAGGGAAGGTGGAGGTGTATACTGTAGAGACAGACGTAAGGGAAGGTGGAGGTGTATACTGTAGAGACAGACGTAGGGGAAGGTGGAGGTGTATACTGTAGAGACAGACGTAGGGGAAGGTGGAGGTGTATACTGTAGAGACAGACGTAGGGGAAGGTGGAGGTGTATACTGTAGAGACAGACGTAAGGGAAGGTGGAGGTGTATACTGTAGAGACAGACGTAAGGGAAGGTGGAGGTGTATACTGTAGAGACAGACGTAGGGGAAGGTAGTGGTGTATACTGTAGAGACAGACGTAGGGGAAGGTGGAGATGTATACTGTAGAGACAGACGTAGGGAAAGGTGGAGGTGTATACTGTAGAGACAGACGTAGGGGGAAGGTGGAGGTGTATACTGTAGAGACAGACGTAGGGGAAGGTGGAGGTGTATACCGTAGAGACAGACGTAGGGGAAGGTGGAGGTGTATACTGTAGAGACAGACGTAGGGGAAGGTGGAGGTGTATTCCGTAGAGACAGACGTAAGGGAAGGTGGAGGTGTTGTCAAAGTCAGAAAAATATCACTATGCACACTGCCATATTTGCACCTCATGCGAGCTCCCGCTGCGCGTGCAAGAGCTCTCCCGTGCGTGCGCATACTCGCAGTCGCGTGCACCCGCAGGCGCACGATATGCGGATTTACGGTAGAGTTTGTATGCGTCTAGCGGGCGACTCAATCGATATATATTTTAACTATATAATGTATTTTGTAGATTATGGTCCCTTTGATATAATCTGAAAGTTTGGTTAATGCAGCATGTTCATGGACAGAGAGATCCCTCTTTGTTTGATACGAAGGGTCAGACAAGGGTTACACAGTGGTGTTTAGTATCCATCGGAAGAGTATTTAATTAGCAATATTCCAGTGTTGGTTTGGAGCGGATTAATCGCTCGTGCGAATAGTTATGGACATAAGAAGTTTATGTCCATTTACTATTATTTGCACTTACTTATCCATGCGGCGGGAAACCTAGTTTCCCACCCACCTGAGCAGTTGGAAATTGTCACAGCCCACCTGTATGAATCAACCTATGACCTTTTGTTATAATGCGAAGACGAATTCCTGTGTCCAATGAACAATGAGATTGTAGGGACCATTGAATTGTATTGTGTGTGGGGCATAAATAGACAAGCCGATCGTATCCAGCTCATTCTCTTCAACGGTTCTCATTGCTGATAATCGGGAGCTGGATATCCAGAGGCGCATGCGATTGTTTCCCTTTGTGCGTAAGTTTTCTCCGCAATCATATTGTCTTTCTTGTTATTGTGAGCCATATCTCTCTCTCTCTCTCTCTTCTCCCCTTTCCCTCTCTTTTCCTCTTAAAAGTGTTATTGTACTGTTATTGTATTTCATGTGTAGTTATCTGGTTAGGTAGTCTATGTTATATTGGTAGTGTATGACTTGTATTGTATTATTCTTTTGCAAGTATAAACATTCACATAAGGCGTTAGACCCTAAGATCAGTATCTGTGTATTTCTTATATTTTTAAGTGTACTCAGAGCGTCGGAGACGCTCGAACAGCTTTTAAGTTAATAAGGTTACACTGTGTTACATTCACACTCTATCTCTACACCAAGGTTTACTGCATAATACACTGTTTTATGGTATAGTTATAAAGGTTTAACATTGTGAGCGTCTGCGCCGCTGGTGATCTCCTCGTGGTCCCGAGCGTCCGCTACGCTATAGCGAATCATTACGTTAGTCGGCAGCCAATAGCGTGCCTGCCTGTGATCTCTTGGCCGTGAGCGAACGTGACGCTTGAGCGTCTCGACTACGGCTAAGCGATTGTTACACAACGTGCGTACCCTTACGGTATTCCATACGTTAATAGCGTACAGTGTTCTTAGACCTCTTAAAGGGTTTTAAGTAAGATAAATATTTAGCTTTATCAATTGGCGGCTCGTCCGTCCTTCACATATCTCTGCTAGGTAATTTCAGCAGACATTATCCATCAGCAAAGGGCGGGAGATCATATTCCTCGCAGTGCTGTCTGGATAAGCGTCTGCTTCGCTTAGTAAAGGGTGCTGAGGGAATCCGGAACCGGAGGTAAGAACAACACGCTAGTGTCTTTTAAAACTGTTTATTTCTATCTTGCGTACGCACACACGCATATCTGCATTTCTTTTTATTCGTGTATTTTCATATATCACTCTCCTGTTTGCCATTTTATAATTGATAAACGTGCTAAGAGAGATTTGTCGCTATTTCATAGTTAAAGTGTAAAAGTAATACATTAAGGGATAAATTGCAAAGCACGCACGCAGCTCTACCTAAAGATACAAGGAGAGATTGGTGTGGTGCTCGGTAGATGATCAAGGATCATCTACATTGATAAACGTGTTAGTTGTGTTACGGTGGATATCTGCATTGCGTACACGTGTCTCTAACAAAAGGCTGAGACTCGCGCACGCAACTCAAAGGCCGACGCACGCAGCGTATATTACACAACGGAGTGTCTGGGTACGCCCACGTAACTCAAATCACACGATAAGTGTTATTTTAGCAGGCGAAGAGGTGGCAACGCGATAAATAGCGCAAGTCTATTTCAGTGTCCGAAATTTAAGCTAATAGATCCTTCTCCAATTTACAACACATCTGGTCTAAAGGAAAGAAATTTCTGCGCAGAAATAGAAATAGAAAAAAAAAGTGTACATGTGGTGAGTGAGTGTTTGCATATATAAGTTTTTACAATTTTGGGGATTGAACCACAGAAATCATCGAGTTCTCGTGAAGTACATACGTGTAAGTGACATACATGGTGGCTAGGGAGGCATCCCTTGTTAAACATATAAAGAGCATTAGAGTGTAGCAGACCAGGAGGTCATACTGTAGCAGACCAGGAGGTCAGACCAGGAGGTCGCATAACAGACCAGGAGGTCCAGGTACAGCAGACAAGGAAGTCCGCTATAGAGTCAAGTAGCCCAACACCAAGAAGGGTTGGGGCGGAACCCATATAGGCCATAAAGCTCAGGCTGAAGGAATTCGCAGCTGCTGAATGTCGATTCCGTTGGTCGCTCCGTACATAAGATTAGTTGCTTATGTACTGAACGATTGTACCGCACGTAATTGTGTGCATTAGTTAGTAATCTGACCTGGTACCATTTGTGTACGAAAAGGGTCATAAACGCTATTTGTACATTCTAACGTGATTTGTGTAATTTTTTATTTTTAAAAGGGAAGTTCGCTGGTCACTCAGGAATTATCCAACAACCCCACAGTTACTGGAAAGGGTTAATGCTCTGCGGATCACACTCACATGTTCCAGTAAACAAAGGTTCATAGGGGCCCTGGGTCGAGTACGCCAGCACTATATCAGTGTGGAGGTCGTATTGGTCGGCGTGGGCGAGTAAGTGGGGTACTCGGTAAACTACCACCGTCAACCTATCTTTGAATATTTTGGTTTTTTGTAAGGGTTCGCTGAAGACCCTGATATAAAGGTCAGAGGTAGAGCAAGCAACACCTGCAAATTATGGGGGCCAGTTGTTCAGGAAGGGGGCGATCAACCTCGGTTCGGGTTGATTTAGTGAACCGACCAATCGGGTCGGCAAGGTACGTAATGTGTGAAAAATACGGTTCACACACAGAAGTTTTATGTGATGAATGGGAGAGAATGACGGTACATGATGGGGAGAAGTTCCCAAGAGTAGGCAGCTTTAGCCCAGAAGTGTTACAAAATCTAAGGAGGAGGATATGTCTCATTAAATCAGCAAAGAGACGAATCAAACATTATGATTATTTGCAGTTATGGCAACAGGAGGGTGAAATACAGAGAGGATTGGCTCAGGCGGCGGGATCTAATCCTATCAGGAAACTGATAGCCACGGCCCCGCCGCCACCATACATATCAGGAGAGAAATTGGTTGCGGAGAATGACGCACTAGGGTGTAACAAACAAACACTTAGCAACTGTGTAAATGTTAATGAGTTAACCAATGCAAGTATTAACCCGTGCAAGTTGTACCCTGTTTTGAACTTTCCCCAGGAGTGTGATCAAGAAGACGAAGCATCAACAATATCGGCGCTCTCTCTAGCAGACACCATATCAGAGACAACAGTAGGCACGGCCCAACCCTTGCGATTAGTAACAAAGGCCCCTAGCGGAGGGACAGGTGAGGTCGTATCAACGGGTAAGTACGGCACCTTACACTATGCTGAAACCATTTCACCACAGGCGGTAGAATCTAATCAGAATGACATTATTAAACTTGCTCCCGTTAGGGTAATAGCTGTTCCAAATGGGAAAACGGACACTACAGGAGTCACTCCCATTAGGAACATTGCCATGTATAGCCCATTTTCCCGAATGGAATTAAGAACCATAGTGTCTGAATTCCCTGATCCTAGGAAAGATCTAGCTGCTAGCCAGAAATACATCAGAGACCTAGGAAATACTGTAGAGCCAAATAACAAAGACTGGCAGATATTGCTGAGGGCATGTTTACCCTCCAATGTCGACTCAGCTCAATTTTTAGCTGACTGTGGATTGGATCAGGATGTACCCCTTACAGATGTGTACAACAAAGACAATGTAAAAAGAATAAATTTACAGTTAAAGGAGTATTTCCCAGCGGTAGCCAAATGGAATAGAATTTTTTCCATTAAACAAAAAGAGTCAGAAACAGCTGCTAAGTATTTTCACCGGGCACTATTAGAAATGGCAAAATACACTGGCATAGAGGACATTAGGACCAATGCAAATCATCAAGAAGTAGCAGTATCTGTGCTAATGGATGGTTTAAAAGAAGCATTAAAGACAAGGGTACAGACCACGCAACCATGTTGGCGAGGTCTGTCGGTGGCTACTTTGAGAGAGGCTGCTATTGATCACGACCGGAATATCACCAGACACAGGGAGTCACAAGGTGATAAGTTAATGGCCGTAAGTATACAGGCCCTGACCACAAAGCAGCCTTTGTTTAAATCACCAAACCTGGTGGGTAAGTCAAATGTGGTAACATGTTATTTTTGTCACAAACAGGGACACATAGCACGAGACTGTAGAGCGAAAAATTCACAAAGATCATACCAACCCCCTAGACAACGACACGACACACGACATTGGGATCAGGGTCCGCAGAGACGGAGTTATGAGCCACATACAGGGGAAACAAAAAGATATCCCCCAAAAGGAGACTGGCAAACTTCTGGCAGTTCCCATTTAACCCCTTCACAAGTAGTTGCTGCCAGCGGGATTCAGGGAGGTCACCATACCCAATAGGGGTGTGGCCATACCTGTAATCTGCAGCCAGTAAAATTGATTGCAAGTCTTGGAAGTGAACCCGAAATTGCAATAAATGTAGCTGGTAAATCATTAAACTTTCTTGTAGATACGGGGGCGGCCAAATCAGTGATAAATTCGACAGTGGGCATGAGAACCACTGGTAAGACAATTCCAGCCATAGGAGTAACGGGAGTAGTCCAGCACTACCCTGTTAGCAAACCAGCCGAGATTACAATAGGGCCTTTACATACCAAGCATTCCTTTTTGCTGGCTGCATCGGCACCGACTAATCTCCTGGGAAGAGACTTATTGTGTAAAATGGGGTGCGTCATTTATTGTACTCCTGAAGGTGTATTCATGGACATACCTGAGAATCACGCTCAGGAAGTGCGAGACATGTTAGACTCCCCATCAAAATTACTGTCACATACCATTATGACAAATAGGACTCCATCCCAAGTAGAAGAAATGACATCCCAGATACCAGAGTCACTTTGGACTAAAGATGGACAGGACACTGGATTAATGGCAAACGTAGCTCCGGTAGTTGTACAAGTAAAAGATGGTAGGATAGCTCCAAAAATCCCACAGTACCCTCTGAAGCCAGAGGTGGAGTTAGGAGTGTATCCCGTAATAGAGCGCTTGCTACAACAGGGCATTCTGGTAAGAACATCCAGCACTGCCAATAGTCCCATCTTCCCTGTGAAAAAGAGTGGGGGGAGGGGTTACCGGCTAGTGCAGGATCTAAGGGGGATTAACAAAATAGTTGAGAGTCAGTTCCCCGTAGTGCCAAATCCAGCTGTCATCCTTATGCAAATCCCTCCCACTGCGAAATTTTTCACTGTTATTGACCTCTGCTCCGCTTTCTTTTCGGTACCTCTGCACCCTAACAGCCAATATTTATTTGCATTTACATATAGAGGAGTCCAATACACATGGACTCGATTACCACAAGGTTTCATAGACAGTCCAAGTATATTTTCCCAGGCTTTGCATGATTGTTTACAGTCTTTCCAACCAGAGAGTGGATCAGTATTGATACAGTATGTGGATGATTTACTACTGTGTTCAGATTCATTGGAAGCATCCCTGAAGGATACGAAACAGCTCCTGTTTCATCTTTCAGACACAGGACACAAGGTTTCCAAAGACAAGTTACAATTATGCCAAACTAAAGTAAAGTATTTGGGACACTGTCTAACACAAGGACTGAGACACCTGACCGCTGATAGAATTCAAGCAATTAGAGACATGACTCTGCCACAAACCCAGCAACAGATCAGAACGTTTTTAGGAATGTGTGGGTATTGCCGTAACTGGATCCCAGGGTTTTCCATT